>NW_026860861.1:0-125157 GCF_026571515.1 Ruditapes philippinarum
GGTAGAGAACTTTTTTCTGCGAAAACTTGTGTTTTTAATTTATTTTTTGTATGCAATTATTCATACAATGATATTTAATTATTTTCTTAACAAAGAGACAACTGTTTTATTTCACTTTTATTAAAAAAGTTCAAAAACATCTCGAGTTCGTTATTACACCCCATTACGTGAATTCCCCAGAGCTATGTACAGAAAGTACCGGAAAACGGCGTTTAGCTAGGTTTTCGAATTCGTGAATTGAAATTGTAGATCTATCTATTTGAAGTAAATGGGAATATAGATAATTTTGAAATAGGTCTCCAGGTATCCTCTCTATGAAAATCAAAGCTTTTTTTAATTTATCTCAATCGTTATTTCATACTGACAATAAAACAGAATGATGATGTAATAACAGAATACACTAAAATTTGTTGAATGTGCTAATCTTCAATGAAATGAAAAATAATATTAGATTTACATATATTAAATTTACAAAAGAATGAAATAAAACATTTTTATTTACAGTAATAAATAATAAAGTATATTGATATTCTTATTTCATTCCAGAGAATATATTTTAGGGCAATGAATGGTGACTGATTAACACTTAGCAGAATGAATCCAAACAACAGGCAAAAGGCTCTTGTCAATGTGCCTCGTACACTGAGACCAAAGGCTGTGCCAGTGAGTCCTATAAAATCTCCGTTAGGAAATTTGGTTCCGCAAGTGGCTGTCCCAATGATGAACCCACAAGGTATGCTTATAAAACAATAATACATTGATGTATATTATTTTTCCTGTTAATTACATTGCAAATTACATGGCATTTTTTTTTTCTAAACAGCTTGATTGATGCTAATATGGGTTTGTGATGGTTTTGTAAGTTATATACGGAGTGTTATTATTTTGTTGTATGACATTGTTGTATTTCCTAATCCTTTAGAGAATGGGTGTACTTCAGGGTATAAGTAAGGGTTTATGGATTTTTCTTCAATTATGAACCTTGGTACATTATGACAAATGAGCATGAAAGTCAAAGGTTATGTTGTGGAAAACTTCTATAAATGACAATCTATGACATATTTGGCATTTCTAGTGATTAGAAATGGTTCCATTTTGTTTACCAAATATGCTTAAAAAGATAGTGTTATACATGTATATGATACCTATCCTTTATTGTTGTTTATTTATTTCTTTACCTGTGTATGATTTATAGTCACTATGATATTATATAAGCTGAATTTAAAGTTTTTATTGTTTAAGTTTGATTCTATTTTGTATCCTTATTTTTGTGTTCTAGGTCAAGGACAGGTAATTTCAAGAGGGAATATTGTACCTCAAGTGTTCCATGGTACATCACTATCCCAAACAATGCCTACCACACAACCTAGATTAACTGCCCAGGCCCTCTTCCCGCAGACTGGAGTTATAACACAGATGCCTTTGTCTCAACCAAGAATGGCTACTCCATATCCACAAAGCGGCATTGTCTCCCAGAGTTTAACTGGACAACAGACCAGAATGAACATACAGCCACTATATCAGCAGACTGTGTCAGTTTCACAATCTGGCCTTAGAGCCCAGCCTACAATAACTGCTCAAGCTCTTTACCGACAGGTTGGCCCTTTGTCACAGAATCGTTCTGCAACCCCGCAACAAATTGGTGCTCAGATAGTTTATCCACAGACTGTTCAAATTGGTAGTCAGATGCCCTCAGTTCAGAATAGAGTCTCAATGGTACAAAATGCTGGTTGTGTGGTGCAGAACAGTGTTTCAGGGGTACGAAGCTCCCTATCAGTGGTACAAAACAAAGTGGCCATGGTACCAAACACCGCCTCTGTGGTTCGCAACACAGTTCCAGTAGTACGTAGCAATGTCCCAATGATTATGTCAGCTTCACCAGTATTTCAAAACATCAGTTTCCAACCGGGAGGACAGCTTGCATACCCGTCACAGATGAACGCCCAGGTTCAACCAAGACCACAATTTGTTTATCCAGATCTGATGGCTACTAAGGTTCCATCTTCTGTCTTAAGCCCAGTCATCTCTACTGCCACAAACCCTTTCCAGCAGAAAACTTTCTCTGTTGCGAATCAATTAAGTATTAATCAAGTGTTCACCCAGCCACTCATGCAGCATAATGTTGTTCCAAGGTTAGTTCAAATGAATCCAGTTCAGAGTATGGTACAAAATCAGCTATTGCCTACAGTGGCTCCTGAAATTCAAAAAGACGATGGTTTGAGTGTGACAGGGGAAACTGAAGGTTCGATATCGGCTAAGCAGGATGTCTTGGATAGTGACAATAAAGTAAAATCCTGCGATCAAGAAAATGAATTAGAAGCGGGAATAATGTCAGAAACTACAGGGTTAGAGCCCCTTGCCGAGAATGTTACTGATATCAGTGAAGGATCAAAGACTGACGGTGTTACAAATGAATACACTGAAATGACTCTTGAAGATAATCTTATATCAGATGCCCAATTAGGAATTAGACCATTTGATAAGAAAGTAGGCATAGAGGAAACTTTGCTGTTGTCCAGTGAACAGAATTCACCAATGGTGATAGATAATGCTACATCAGACTCTAGGGAGTCATCCAGTATGTCTAATATGGTTAATACAAGTGACATTGAGGAGTTGCTGCTATTTCCGTCATCATTTGACACCGAGTCCTCGCAGAATTCTCAAGCATCTTTGGATTTCACAAATTCGAAGGCAGATTTAAAGAATACAGGTAAATTGAATTCATCTTTTTACCATTTCTTCATTTTAAGCTCATGTTATCATTAATAGAAATACTTGATTTGTGCCTGGCTTACTAACTTCAACTACGCTCAAAGCATGTCTTAAGTATTTTATGAATAATCTTTTTACTGGTAATAGTTATGAGAACCTATATGCAATTAAGGCAGTCCACCTTCTTAACCCTCACCATGCTCAGGATCTTTCAAATAGATTTCTGTTTGAAAGACTATGCCATGCTAAATATTTTAAATGGACTTATCCATCTCTCAATTTGGACAAACCATTCATTGTGATTTTAGGAAATTTTCAATATATTTATTGACTTACATGCAAACAGTGCAGACCATGATCAGATTGCTCAGTTGTACTGGCTGATCTTGATCTAAATTTATAGCTTGGGTATTTTCATTTGCTGCCAGCAGGCTAGTGGTTGATTAGAAAACAAAAAATTCAAAATTTAAAGCAGAATATTTTTTTTTAAAAAAAGGTGTATTACACACTTTTAGCAGGGTAATGGTTGAAAAATTCATATTATTAATTTATTTATTAATATCATGTAGCCTTTGGTTGATAAAGATGTCTTTTACAAAATAATGTTTTATAAATGATTATATTATACCATGGTCCATGGAGCAATATTTTTATTACAAATTTTAATATTTTATTACATAGAAATGAATAATTCATTAAAATCATGAATACCCTTAGCTGAGTTTATTAACTAAAGATAAGAATCAAAACATTTCAGAAGAGTTATCAGAAGGAGGGGACCAGGAATCAAGGCAAGGTGGCTTGGATCAGCAACATTATACATCAGTGCAAGATCAGGCAAGTGTTCAACCTAAATGAAACAGTTTTTAATTATAGGAAAAATGGTGGTGTACACTGGTATAAAGTCAAGGCAAAATATAAGGCAAAATAGCCCAAGACCAAGTTTTGATTTTGGCTGTCAAACATTTCAAGTATTTTTTGAAAATTTTATTAATGCTGGTCTAATTATTCTAAATATGGTCATAAATAACCAATGCTCTTGTTTGTAAAGAATGACGAAATTTGATGAAGGTTAGATCATGTCCAAATTTCAAATTTCTCTTTTGTTTATGCTGAAGGGTTTAGTATTCATTGAAAATTTAATATTAGCTTGTTATTGAAACTAACTACAAGTTATATTCCTGTTCTTAAATGTTATCCTCAGTTTTTCCCAGTCTTTGTAGGAACAGTGACTGTCTACATTAGTTTCAAATGACATTTGATCTGGCAACTGAAAGTGAAATCTTTAATAAAATGTTTACCAATTTTCCAAAAACCCCAGCTTATATAGCTAACCTAGTAGTGAGCTACCAAATTAACCCCACTGTTTGGGACACTACTTTTAAAGAGACTTGCCAGTATGTGGCAAATGTATAAAAAAATCTTCTCAGCCACTATAAGGCCTAAAGGCTTAATGATTAAAACATAGCTTTGTTTAGTGGTTCTTTACCAAGCTTGTTCAAATGAAGCCCCTGTGACCAATATTTGCACCTTAATCAATAACCATCATTTGTTCTCATTTCTGTTCTAGACTCATTCTGAAGACAGTGTTGAACCTTATTTGGAGATTCAACCTTTGACATCTGATTCCGAAGATTCCATTGAAGCACTGATTGAAACTGATGAAGATGATGTAAAAGATGCTGAAATTCCTGACCACACTACAAATAATACAGTCAGTGACCCTGAGGCAAGCAATGATGCTCTGTCGCAAAATATTTCTGAAAGTGGGGATCAAGTTTTTGAACCAATGGACGAGGGTTTGGAACAAAATAGTCGAAGAAAGATGGAAGAGGTGAAAGATACCGAAAGTATACATTCCAATGTAGAAATGAAAATGGACGGTTCTGTAATGGCGGATATAGGTAGTCAGCCGAGTAGTTCGGAGGATAGCCAAGACGCGGCTACAGCTTCCGACATGTACGATATATACACTGACGATAGTAATAGTATAACTTGGGAAAATTTTCATCATACTGTGTTAAAGTTAAAGGCCACTAACATCAAAGACAAAGCACCTGTTACTTTCACATCACTTAAAGAAAGTTCTTTGGACAATACCCCATCCAGCTGTGATATAGTGAGTGGTGAACCCACGTGTACAGATGTTGATGCTGATAATGAAACAGCTCAGTTTAAAGATGAAACAGCTCATGAACAAAGCTTTGAAGGTAAAAACAATTGTGATATATGTAGCATTTTATACTTAAATTTCATGAATGCATATTGTAATGGTTTTGAACAAGTTCCTTAGGATGAATCTCAATAGCCTCTTTTGTTCTAAACTTTTAAGCTTCTTGATTATTTTTGTCTTTGATTCCACAGTCATGCTTTTCTTTAAACATTATAAGACCTTATGCATCAGTTCCATTTCCTATAAAAAAAACCTTTGTTAACAACAATATGTCTTAATGCCTCCGACTTCCTAAAACACCTTGATTTACAACATTATGTGTTATTTCTAGGAGAAGATGATGAGCCAGAATTTGTATGGGAAGATTATCTTCAACAGACTGGAACTACTGCAGTTCCTCCAACAGCCTTCAAACATGTATGGATGTACTCTTGTTTTAAATAATGATAAAATTATACACTAAAAAAGCAATAAGTAACAATACTTTTATTTCCAACAAATTAGGGCTAGTGATTAAGTTAAAGAACATGAATTTTGTCAACATCAGAACTTTTAACTCCTATTGTTGCATCAGTTGATATGTTTGTAGCATGTGTTCTTTACATGTGAAGATAAACATGTAGTAGTCATGTGTTATTGTCTGTATTTTGTAGTCTCAGGGCTTTTTTTCACAGGTTGAGGAAGTAGCCCTGCCCTTGATTTTGGGGAAAAATTGCATAGTATATTTTCAAAAAGGAAAGAAAAAACTTGATGTAAAATCAATTTTTGGGGAAAACATGCAGCCCTACAACGGCCCCTGCTAGAAGGAAAATAGCCCTGTTTGAATCCTAACAATCTGCTTCTAAAATTTTTTACCACTTTTACTATTAAATTTGTTTGAAAATGTATTCGCCTTGCTTAAAATTAGAAAAATGTCCATTCACTCCATTGTTATCATAAGGGATTTCAAAAAGTTAAAATTGATTTAGCTCAGTTTATTGCATACAAAGTTTGAATCTTTCACTTTTAGGTGATTGTTCGTTTTATTGCAATCATTTTAATTTTATTTATAGGTTGAATGTAGTCTACAGAGTGGGTTTATCCGAGGCATGAAACTGGAAGTTCCTAACAAATCTGATCCCTCTACGTTCTGGGTAGCCTCGGTTCTCATGACATGTGGGCCGTTGTTAAGGTTACGATACGACGGGTACGGTGAGGAGAGTTCCGGAGACTTCTGGTGCGATTTGAACACTACTGATATACATCCGATTGGCTGGTCGGCCCAGAACGGAAAAAATCTACAACCACCTGATGGTCAGTGTTTGTTTTATGTTAGTTTACGAGGATTATTTGAACATGTGTCATATTTTTAGCATGATTTTATGTAAATTAATTAGTCAGGGGGGCATATTATTTTGGTCCCATATTTTGTCTGTCTTTTCCTACTGATGACTTTAATCTTTTATAAGCAAGATACCTTGTACTTAGTCTTTGATAAGGGCTTCATTTTAACATGTGGAAATATTAACTTTTTCTTCAATGACCTTGACCTTCAGGGTTTAATTTTCAAATTTCAAGAAATCTCAGTTTCTCTTTATTAACAAATTTGGGTTCAGGACATTGTGTTTTATCAGCACATCATTTTATGGGAATAGGTTAATTATACCCCCACCACAAAATGTGGGGGGGGGGGGGGCTATAATGGATTCGCTTTGTCGCATCCGTCGGTCGGTCCGTCCATCCGTCTCCATTTTCGTGTCCGCTCTATAACTCCTATACCAATTGAAGGATTTTCTTCAAACTTGGCTCAAATGTTTACCTCAACAAGGGGATGTGCAGAACCCATGTTGCCCATGTGTCAGCTCCAGGTCAAGGTCACATTTGAAGGTCAAATATCAAACACTATCAAATATTAGACAGTATGTCGTGTCCGCTCTGTAACTCCTACACTAATTAAAAAGATTTTCTTCAAACTAGGCTCAAATGTTCACCTCAACCAGGGGATGTGCAGAACCAATGTTTCCCATGTGTCAGCTCAAGGTCAAGGTCACAATTGAAGGTCAAATATCAAACACTATCAAATATTAGACAGTATGTCGTGTCCGCTCTGTAACTCCTACACTAATTGAAAGATTTTCTTCAAACTTGGCTCAAATGTTCACCTCAACAAGGGGATGTGCAGAACCCATGTTGCCCATGTGTCAGCTCAAGGTCAAGGTCACAATTGAAGGTCAAATATCAAACAATCAAATATTACATAGTATGTCATGTCCGCACTGTAAGTCCTACACTAATTGAAAGATTTTCTTCAATCTTGACTCAAATGTTCACCTCAACAAGGGGATGTGCAGAACCCATGTCACCCTTTTGCCCGCTTAACGTCAAGGTCACACTTGTAGGTCAAAAATTGACTCAGAAAATATTCTTAAATTTTAACATTTATTTGAATATTTCTGAATCTAGAAAAGGTATTTGCTTGAAACTTTAAATATATATGAAGTGTCACAATTAAGATATGCTGGTCAAGTTTCATAACTCTGTATTGCATTTTAACAAAGTTATGCCCCTTTTTAAGTCTTCAAATTTACATACAATCAAATATTAGACAATATGTTGTGTCCGCTCTATAAATCCTATACTAATGGAAGAATTTTCTTCAAACTTTACTCAAATGTTCACCTCAACAAGGTTATGTGCAGAATCCCTGTCACCTTTGTGCTGGCTAAAGGTCAATGTCACACTTGAAGGTCAAAAATAAAATGTTTAGCACATTGGGAAAATGAAAGGTTATTTGTAACTGTTTAGAACATGATTTGATAATATATATTTATACTCTTACCTGTACAATTAGTCTTTTTTCACCAGAGATAATTTCTTTTTATGTATTTGTGCCACTTAAGTTATTCCCTTAACCACCTTTCCAAGTCGTCTTCTGTCAAGGACATTGGTGGGGGTATGAATCGCATTCAGCGATAGTTCTAGTTCTCTTTAAATAATCATGAAAAATAAGTGCACCACACTTCAAATTGGTTTTGTTTTCATTATTTTCCACAGACATTCGGGACAGAGTTAGTGATTGGAGAGTATTTCTGCTAGAGTCACTAACAGGGGCCAGGACTGCACCTTCATATTTCTTTGAAAAGGTGAGATAATGTGTTCTTGTCATTCATTAATTAACATTGTTATTAACATACATGTACCTGATGATTTATCAAGGAAACTGTACTTTTTACCTTAACTTAAAAAAAAAAATGTAAAAAGTATATACAATGTATCTAGGATATTATTTGTTGTTGAGTGGTTTATGCCACTGATTTCAGATCATACGTCCTGTACTGCTTTAGGTTTAAATCCTTCCATACACATTCATTTCTTTTATATGAGAAAGATAATTTACCGTCCCTGGTTTTAAAAAAGCACCTTGTCTTTCTTGACAAGTAAAGCTTGGAAAACATTTATTTGACCTTAAGGGTCTAAGTGCCTAAAATAATGCACACCTAAGGTCTTCCTGGACCAGAAAAACTCCCCATATGACCTTAATAGTGTTGATGTGGCTTGAAACACAAGCAAAAGCAGTGTTGCTCACTTCAAAAACTTTATAAGATGTTAAACCAGATTTACTGTCATGTCTTTAATCATAATTTGCTAATTATAATTTATAGGGTACTGGGTGCAGTCCAGTTGACCAGTTGAATTGCGGTATGAGACTTGAACTTCAGGATATACTGAACCCTCTACATGTCTGGCTGGTCCAGATCCTAGAAAATGTAGGAGGAAGGTTGTACCTGAGACTTGAAAGCACCCAGTCTGCCTCCAAACATTTCTGGATGTTTTACTTAGACCCAAGACTTCATCCCGTTGGCTGGGCCAGTGAGCATGGATGTGTCTACAAACCACCTCAAGGTAAAAACTTAGTTATTTCAAGCTACAGTTGAAAGGTACTTATAATAGAATGTAGGTCTTTAGACTATAAATAATTGAATACTGTTTGGATAGGGGAAGAATTTAGATAAAGGAATTTCAGTGAATTATCTTTGTGTGCTCTTTTGTTCTATTTCTGAAATGAGGTCATTAAAGATGAGTATTGCAGGGATCATTTGTGAATAAACAAAATCTGCTGTGGTTTCCAGGTTGGACCTTTATTAACTAATTACTATATATATAAATATGAACATCAATAATTTAATGTAGAAAATGATGTAGTGTAATGTAGGGTAAATCCACTAAATTTCGGACACTTTTTCGTCAGGTTACGGTTAATTTTATATCCTACCTATGCAATTGACTATACGCTGCCGAATGTGATGTAAGCCGTTGTCAGATCGTCCGAAGTTTTTCAACGAATTCATGGGCGCACCGAAACGAGGCTACATTAACGCAAAACTAAAGATTTTTGAATGTAAGTGAAAGCGGGGTAACTCGGTCGCTTATACTCAAAATTCGGACATGGGTTGGAAAATTCGGACATTCATTTAATTTTTAAAAAATAGCAACAACAAAATCATTTTCATTCTGGTATTTAAGTTAATGTACCGCTTTAATTTTATTCAGAGAATTTGTACATGTCAGGTAATAAACAACTGAATTTATCGTTGGAAAATGACATACATATGTATTCCATACTCATACATATTCATATAGATATTATTTGATATGAAGCACAAAATGATAACTTGTCTTTTTGTTTAGAAAGATTCACATCTTTTCACTTTTGATTGGCCGTATTCGCTTAGTACGTTTGTTTTGTTTTTCTTGTTTTTCTCGTTTTTTCTTTTCCAGTGCCAGTTTTTCCTGTATTACCTCATCACTAGTAAGAAGCCTATGGGAAGTAATTGTTCTACGTTTTTGCTTAACATGGGCGGTATGGTCGTTTGGAGGAAGAAAGATTGACTCAATATGGTGATTCCAATTTGCTGAAGGCCCTGCAGGGGAAGTTAAAACTTCCGATGGATGAGGATCATTAAATGATGAATTCAAAATGTTGTCAGATACAGACGTACTTGACTGAGCAATAAAGGAAGTGGTCAGGTCATCATTTATATCTGACTGGAGGTCAAGTTCACCATCAATAACAAAGTCACCACTACTAAGAAGATCTAGAACCACAGACGGATCAGTGATAACGTCTACGGCGGCATCATCACAAGGATTCATCTGAACATTTTCAGAGACAACGCTGTTCAAAGTTATATCAACATTTGTGTCAGCAGTTTGTACTAAATGCTCATCGGGCTTTGACCAGAAACATTGCGAGTTGCTAGCCATAGAACTAGTACTACTAGTATTAGAACTAGTAGTACTAGTTCTACCTGACAACAAGTTTTGTTCACTGGGAGGCAATTCACTGTTGTGGGGTTTTTCAGTAAGAATGCTTGGAGCAAATTCTTGGTCTGAAACAGCATTTCTGTTTAAAGGAAATATACCACAGGCAGCAAACCCTGACTTAATGTTTCCTTTGGTGAAACTTGATGCCCATGCTCTACTTATGAGGACTGGGAAGTTCCACTTGTTCACTATATTTATTGGGTTTTGTAAATATTCAGAACAAGCTGCATTGTATGCTTTATTAAAGGGCCCAAAGACAGACTTATCGAGTGGCTGCAGATGATGAGTTGTATGGGGAGGTAGGGCAAGGATGTAAATGTTTTCCTCAATTGCTCTCTGCAGGATTGCAAGTGATTCATGGCTACTGTGGCCATCAAGAATTAATAGTTGGGGACGTTGTGGACCGCAATTTTGTAAAAAAATATTGTCAAACCATTCTTCACCAATTTTGTCTGTCATCCAACCTTTATCTTGATATGACCAGATAGTACCTGGAGGGGCGGCAGTGGTATTGAAGGAGTGTAAAGACCGGGACGTTTTACCCTTCACCACAAACATTGGTGGCATAGCAGCACCGGCAGCGTTTACGCATGCCATTATAGTGATATTTGTTGACTTAGAGCTAGTTCTACCACAGACACTTTTCATACCTATACCTGCCACAATCTTTACAGGATTATGCTCAAAATTTTTGCTAGTTTCATCACAATTCCAGATCAGATCTGGTTTGTCTGTTAGATTTAGATCAGATATGGTTTGTGACAATGAATCAAAGTATTTTTTGATTACTTCTCGATTCATCATTCTGCAACGTGTTGTCCCAAGACGTTCTGGTTGCCTGAGTGTGAGGCCGTGGCGTCTTTTTACTCCTTCCCACCAGTTCTTGCCGGCTTTAAAGTTGGTGTATGATGAGTGCACCTGAAAAGTAAACAAGACATACGAAACTCATAACAGTGATTGATTTGCAATTGTTTTAATAGCTATTGTTTTTATAGCTATTTTTCCATAGCAACAGTATTGCATTTCATGCATTCGCATTCTGCGTAGGACAAAAGCGCAATTATTTTAGCGTACTTAAAGGCTTCAAGTTATGTCACCAAGAAAAAAGAAATTTGGGATGAATCAAAGCAGTAAATACTTTAAACGGGATATGATCTTAATAACAAATATACAAAATTAGCGGGACTAATAATTCAACGACTAAAAGTCATCTGTTTAAGGTATCATTTGATGACTTTTTCCTCAGCCATTTAAATTGTAAAAGAATTTTATGAAAATCTTAATTTAAGTAACTTTTATTTATACCAATCGCATCAATGTTTGTTAATTTATGGCAAATAGTGTACGTGACGTGCATTTTCATGTGTTACAAGGAGCCGGATAAAATGTGTGTAATGTCGTCATCCATCTTAACTTCTCAAATTATATAAATATATATGTGACTTACACACAATAATGTTTGGCATCACAGTCAAGTCGGATACAGGATAAAATAAGGTCAACTGAACACTTAAAATGCATTATCACTTGCTCCGACTTTATATGTTATAAAATTTAATTGTAGCAATAATTACAAACTGCATTATTGTTTTACGTCAAATTTAATCATAAATTAAGAATTATTTAATAAGTATACAGTACACTTATTAAAGTTTTGCATATTCTTCGATATTTCAAAATTATTTTATTTGCATAATTATATACATATATAATTTGTTGTAAGTGTGGTACACACACAGTAAAATATCAATCACAAAACATACAGGATCTTTAAGTAGAAAGAAAATTTGAGTAATCTAAATAAAATGATCTTGTTTTAAAACAATATCTTGGTATTTCACGTTTGTCAGCAAGAGGTAAAAAGAAATTATAATTTAAAAATATATTATCACATTAGTAGGAACTATGAACATCAGAATGTATCATCTATTTGTATGTGTGAGATATACCTTGATTCTCTGACATAAAACGTTGGTTCTCACGAGGAGCTGCTTGCGTGTGAGACCAATGCCTCGTTCGGCTGCTGTCTTCACACATTCAACAATCTTACTTTCCACCTCGTGGGGTATGGCAGTCGGGCGTCCATGCGAAACGTCCATCCCAAACCTTCCGCTTGCCCGATCTGCCAAGGTTGATCTTGGCACATTGAACACTTCTGCGGCTTTCCTTACAGACATCCCCGTTTTGGTTGCCTCAAAGGCCTTTAATAAATCAGTTTTCTCATATTGTAGAGTTTTACCTCTTTTCTTGTGAATGTATGTACGTGGCATGACTGAAATAAAAACAACAAAACACAAGACTCGTTAATAGTTCTTTTATTTTAACCCTGATTACAATGTATCTGTTTTAATTTCATCTAATAATAATGCCAGGTAATGATCATTAGTAACTTTTGCAAATCTGGATGCTACAAAGATTAAACTTGTGTCATCGCTGGTCTCATTCCACAAACATGTTTCAAATAGAACCGCCATCATAAACTTTGATGTGATTTTTGACAGTAGATATTCACAAACGTCATAGATCTTTGGGTGATCATATAAATATTCATTTTCATATAAAAAGATAAGTTTTTTCTCCAAAGTGTTAGACAGAGATTTGTAGCACATCTTGCTTGTTTCTTCTCTGTGTTGCAAACTATTAACAATGTTCATCTTCCTAAAAAGAGAGCGTCAGATGTTACATACACCTACTTATTATAAATTTATAAAAGAAACATTGAGAAATATTGATAAAATAAAATGTGTATCTTCATTTACTGTATTTTCACTGTAGACTATTATTTTATTTGCAGTGAAACATATTTCCCGTATTTTCACTAGTGTCTTGTAATTAAAGGTTTTTTATTCATGCTTGACTTATTTTCATCTTGTGGTGTGAAAATTTTCATTTTTCACTCGTAGGTACTGCCATTTTCATGAAATATTTAGATACCACACGTTAAATATAAGCCCTGTTTTTATAGAAAACACTTTAATATCCTCTATGTAGTATTTTTAAGTAACATATTTTCTTAATTTAACATGCTATCTAAGTGTCCGAATTTTTCTTGCCACTAAAATAAGTTGTCCGACTTATGGGGTTGCTAGATTTTTTATCTGGGAAATTCGGACAGCTAATATTTTTCAACAATTATCATAAAATCTCTTAAAAATTCATGAAGAAATCATCATATGCTGGAAAATTGAAAAGTTTTCATCCGAAAATACATAAGAATAAGAGTATGCGATGTATACAAACCTCTGATTAGATGGATAACTTTTGACAAATTTCAAACTTTGGCGCCTCCAAAACTTTGTGAAACGGAAAAGGAAGTATAGGTCATATCGAATGCGCATGATTTTGTCCAATCACGAGTGAAGTTACTATGTTTGGAAAGAAAACACGCGTGTAGAAGCCTACGAACATAAATATTTGTATAGACCGGATGCAAATACGGAATGGTGACGGCTCGAAAAATGACCGGAATATAAATTTGACCGAGTTACCCCGCCTGACCGAAATTTAGTGGATTTACCCTACAGGACGTCCTGTTACGTTAACACACTTTAATATATTTATTTCTAATTCCCAACAACTTTGCTATAATTTTTGTTTCTGTGAAGTTCCATCACCAGCAAACTGACTTGATTCTATTTTGATATAATTGTAGATATATGTGATGAACAAACAGATGAAAACTGGTCAGAGATTCTACAGGCAGCTCTAAAAGAATGTGAGGAGGATGGTGTACCTGAAGATGTGTTTAAGGTAGGTGTACCGATGTTTATAACTTAAATGCTGTTGTATATAATGTAAGTGTTGTTTAACCTTTTGAGAACTGGTGACGATTGCGATTGGCTGACAGGTCTGTAGTGGTTCTATTTGGTTGCATGACAATGCCTAAAATAATTGAATACGAGCATCTTTAGAGTCTTTCTTTACTATGAATGTGAGATTAGATATATAGCAAAGATACAAGAATATCAGTAATGAAATTACATCTGAAGTTAGACTGGTAGTAAATTAAATCTTATTAGGCCTGATTTTATTTTTGTTGTTTGTAGTTTCAATAATGCACTTTATATGTTGTGCTGGTTCTTTTTAATTTGAGTTAATTTTATAACTGACCTAGGGAATAACTCGGGATCTGATTTCTTAGAGAAGACTGACATATATTCTAAAATAAGAACAAAATATTGAACTCCGCTATGCGCTATGCGTAGGGCCTTAGATATGAACATATTTAGAATGGTAGTAATCTAAGTATCACTTAGGGACAAACCAACATATTTAGACTAAAATTAAATTTTCTTGATTTGTCATTTTGTTTTTTAAATTTCACAGGACCAACAAATATTGAAAACTCACCAGTTTGCTGTTGGGATGAAACTTGAAGCGTTAAATCCAGGTATGAATACGATCGGTCCTGCCACCGTAACCAAGGTGATCAACAAGTACTACTTCATTGTTGAGATGGACGATGTGAGGATTGAACACGAGAACATTCAAATCTGCTGTAACTCCGAGTATCTGGGAATATTTCCTATCTCATGGTGTCAGTGTAAAGGAATTCGTCTAAGTCCACCTCTTGGTAAGTTATTTGTTTGTTGACAGGAGGTTATTTCTTAGACTTGAGTTTAGACGAAAAAAATAATTGATACAAACATTTTGTTTCTTAGATTCTGGCAGCAGTATCGATTATTTCCTTTGCGACTAGTTTCAAATCAGGCCAGCTTATGCTGATATAATGTACATCTAGTGTTAAACTGGTAGCTAATTAATCTTATCTTTCTTATGTTTTATGATTTAAAAACAATTATTACTTCCAGACTCAAAAAAGGACAAGTCCATTTGAAAAAGTAAAAATTGATTGATTGATTGATCAATGGATCGATTGATTGTGCTTATATATATTTCTAATATTATAGGGTGGAGTGGTGGAGATTTTGTTTGGGGAGAATATTTGTCAATGTGTAATGCTAAAGCTGCTCCAGAGAAGTTGTTTCACTCTGTAAGTTCTGATTTCTTACATTATCTATGATTGATGTATTGAGTAACTTGTCAACAACTGACCATGTAATTTATGTGTAGATTTTGGCCACTTGTATTATTTCAGTTTCCACTGTCTTTTTGGTATAGTCTGACTTCCATTATGACTGAATGCAAAGAATTTTCAACCAAAGCTATTTTATCGCTTTGTTATGTTAATGGATGTGATTCTGTAGAATGTTGTTTGAATATGCATGTATACTTTCTATGTTGAAGTTATTTTACTTTTCTTGTGCTGATAACTGTATAAATCATGTTTTGTTCTGCTTGTATAGGGAACAGAGGATCATGAGTTTGAGAGAGGTATGAAGTTAGAGGCTGTCAACCCCAACAATCACAATCAGATATGTGCAGCCACCATCACCAAGATTGTTGGTCCGTTGCTATGGATACATCTAGATCATATGAGAGACATTCCTAGTCATATAGAAGACATAGACTCGCACAATCTGTTCCATGTCGGGTGGTGTGAGAGTAATAATTATCAACTTAAACCACCAATAAAGGCAAAAAAGAGACAAAGACGCATGTCAGAGTATGTTTTCTTATATATAGATAGTCCTTAATAAGGACACTCTTTTGCTGGCTTCTTATATTTGTAAATAAATTATTGAAATGGGGTATAATATGTCATTTTAGGAAAGCATCCAGCTAGCTAACTTAGATTCTATCGGAGTATATCCTTCTTTGTGCCCAAGATGATATATACATAGAGGTTTTGGGGTTCTTTGCCACTAATCAAGTTCAAACTTTATGATTAGGAACCTATATAGTTAAGTTAACACTCCAGGAACGATGGTTAGGAAACTACCCACCTATATGACTGAAATACTGTTGGGAAAAGGCGTAAAATGAAACAAACAAACAAGTTAATAAAATTGGGTCGTCTATCTAGCCTCTGCATTTTTCTTTACTGTTGAAAAATAGACTTATGACTGACTGTACAATGAAATCTCCAGAAGTAGCCCTCAATAGAGCAATTACCATTTTACATTAACAGTTGAATTCTTCCTAAGCAAAGATTTCACAGTAATTTTAACCTCTGCAGAGCAAGACCTCTCAGTAACAGCAAAAAATTTTGTCTCCCAATGTGTTGTGCTAAGATTGCACTGGTTGTCTAAGAAAAATTCAGTCTACAAATATTTACAAATATTTTGCTTACTAGTAACTAAACTACTGTTTAAAAATATGTATATCCTGAAACTACAAAACAGTAAACTTGTTCTGTAAATAGTTTTTTTGTAAATGGTAAACTATGACCATTTGCAAGCAAAGGCACTTACCAATATTTTTCTTAGTAAAAGAAACTTCTCTTGCAATTATTTTATCTTTCATACAGACATATACCACAGACATATTTCACTTTTAGCAATTTATTTCAACTGCTATTCATGATTTTAAATCTTTGCTGAATTCCAGACGGAGAACAGAAGAAGTTTATCGCTCAATAACATCTAGTCAGACAAAAGGTCAGTTAACTGTATTAATTTAATATGTTGCATGAAAACCATATTTTGTTAAAGGCACATTATGCCTCAGAAACAAATAAATATTTACTTCTTTAGGGATGTTTAGTCTGCCACTTTCAAAGAACTTGTTATTTACTGGTTAGTTATCTAGGAAAACTGGTTAAAAGGACTGACGGCTGAGATATAAGCAAAAAAATTTTTTAAATCAGCGTTAAAAGCAAGCAAAACAACAAGCACATTGTATAGATTTATTAAATATATTTGCTCAAACATAAGTTTCTTTCTAGTTATCAATATGACAGAAAGTGCAGTAGCACAGTTACTCATAGGTTATTTTATCTTTATGTTTTTAGCTCACCTGTCACAAAGTGACAGGGTGAGCTTTTGTGATCGCTTTTCGTCCGGCCGTCCGTCCGTAAACTTTTACTTTAAATGACATCTCCACATCTCACATCTCACATAAACCACTAAGCCAATTTCATCCAAACTTCACAGGAATGTTCCTTTGGTGGTCACCTTTAAAAATTGTTCAAAGAATTTAATTCCATGCAGAACTCTGGTTGCCATGGCAACCGAAAGAAAAAACTTTAAATATCTTCTTTTAAAAAAACCCTAAGAGCTAGAGCTTAAATATTTGGCATGAAACATCTTCTAAAGAGTGTCTACCAAGTTTGTTCAAATAAAAGCCCTGGGGTCAAAATTGGCCCCGCCCCAGGGGCTTTGATTTTCCCTATATGCATATAGTAAAAACTTAAAAAATCTTCTTTTAAAGAACCCAAAGAGCTAGAGCTAAGATATTTAGCATGAAACATCTTCTTATGAGTGTCTACCAAGTTTGTTCAAATAAAAGCCCTTGGGTCAAAATTGGCCCCGCCCCAGGGGGTCATTGATTTTCCCTATATGCATATAGTAAAAACTTAAAAAATCTTCTTTTAAAGAACTTAAAGAGCTTGAGCTAAGATCTTTAGCATGAAACATGTTCTAATGGGTGTCTACCAAGTTTGTTCAAATAAAAGCCCTGGGGTCAAAATTGGCCCCGCCCCGGGGGTCATTGAGTTTCCTTATACATTTGTATGTGTATAGCAAAAACTTAAAAAATCTTCTTTGAAAAAACCCAAATAGCTAGAGTTTAGATATTAGGCATTAAACATCTTCTAGTGAGTGTTTACCAAGTTTGTTCAAATAGAAGTCCTTGGATCAAAATTGGCCCCGCCCCAGGGGGTCTTTGATTTTCCCTATATGCATATAGTAAAAACTTAAAAAATCTTCTTTTAAAGAACCCAAAGAGCTAGAGCTAAGATATTTAGCATGAAACATCTTCTAATGAGTGTCTACCAAGTTTGTTCAAATAAAAGCCCTGGGGTCAAAATTGGCCCCGCCCCGGGGGTCATTGATTTTCCTTATATGTATATAGCAAAAACTTAAAAAATCTTCTTTGAAAAAACCCAAATAGCTGGAGTTTAGATATTAAGCATGAAACATCTTCTAGTGAGTGTCTACAAAGTTTGTTCAAATAAAAGCCCTGGAGTCAAAATTGGCCCCGCCCTGGGTGTTATTGATTTTCCTTATATTTGTATAGCAAAAACTTAAAAAATCTTCTTTTAAAAAAAACCAATGAGCTAGAGCTTAGATGTTTAGCATGAAACATCTTCTTATGGGTGTCTACCAAGTTTGTTCAAATAAAAGCCCTTGGGTTAAAATTGGCCCTGCGGGGGGGAAGGGGGGGCAGAAGGAGGGGGGTAGATCGTTGTTTTTCATTATATGTGTGTAGTAAAAACTTAACATCATGAAACATCTTCTAATGTGTGTCTTCCAAGTTTGTTCAAATAAAAGCCCTGGGGTTTGTTTAAACTGGCCCCGCTCCGGGTGCCTTTATACAGGTGAGCGACCTCAGGGCCATCATGGCCCTCTTGTTAAATACTTTTTCAAAATTAGTGTAAGTTTTGTTACATATAAATTATTTGACATATTACACTAATGGATTATCAAACATTTTAGGTGCCTGGTGCCCAACGATCTACTTCAATCACAGATGTTTCTCTGGTCCATATTTAAGCAAAGGTCGTATATCAGATTTACCGAAGCATGTTGGTCCAGGGCCGATGGATCTTGTTCTAAGAGAGGTAAATATTATATATTTGTGACTGGTAATACCTGTTGTTATATTTTTCTGGTCCTTCGGGATCATTTATTCTGGCACTTTAAAGTGTTGAAAATTGAGTACCGCTCAAACCAATGATAGGGGCCATGAGGGATGTTGCGCTTTTTCATTATCGCTCATGTACAGACTCGATTGAACCGAGTCTGCATTTTTCATCTAACTTTGTTGTGATTTCTGCTTCCAAGGGATGACCCTCTCTCCAACCAAATTTGTCACTTCACCAAAATCATTTGTTGATATTGAAGTTTTCATTTTTTGTCAATTAAATGACATGGAATATTGACCCGTAAAGTGGCTGCCACTTTTTTCAAGTGAGGTAAAATTTGAATATTAAAAAAATCAGAAACTATCTATAACGCTTGTTAAAGATCCATCCGCATGGGATACAACACTATTTGTGTGGCGGCATGGCAGAGTGGTTATCTAAGTATAGCTAGTGGTATGGGTTCAAACCCTGTCAGGGGCAAATGGTTGTTTCCTTGAGCAAGAAACTTTATACTCATTGCTCAGTACTGGTTGGTTCCAGGAACAGATTATAATGTGTGTCTATAAGCTTATAGCTTCCTTCACAATCAAACTAAAATAAATTCTGTATAAACCAACACTGTATGTGTATAGTAGTTATCATATATTTGCAGGTATTAAGTTTGTTAGTGAGTATAGCATATGTGCCTTGTAGAGCGTTGAAAGAGATCCAACAAGAAGGACCATTCAACCCGAGTATGAAGGCACACATTCTGAAAGCAAAGTAAGTATAACATATTTTTAAAAAAAACATCTTTCAATATCATTATTTTTATAAAGTTTATGTTAATTATATATTAAGGTAACTGGTTTAACATGGACTTTCATACCTTTTCACTAAACAGTAATTGGCTTCATTTGTACCACTTAAAGGCACATTATGCCTTACATTATGCCTCAGAAATCTATATTTTTAATACTTGAGAAATGTCTAACATGTTTCAATAATGGATTCAGAACACATTAGATGTTTAACAACTGAAGAAAGTGGTGCTAAATGTGTCGTAAAGGTAGCAAAAATGTAAACAAACTGGTATTTTGACTTCCGTACAAAATACTCATTTATTATGATTATACCCATTGCCAACAAAGCAAAAGAAGTAAAGGATAATTTATATATGTGGCAAATGAGTAAATTTATAGAGAGTTTTTGAGAAATAAAAATGATAGCATTTCGAAGGCATAATGGCCCTTTAGTAGATATTATATTGTCAAAGGCAATGCATATACATGTGCAGTATAACATTATGAAATCTATTTATTGAAATGTATGCCTTACTAAGGATAATTACATTAAAGGTACTCCACCGAGATTTTTTTACTTGAAGGCATTGTAATTATTTTTTCCAAAATTTGATGTAGGGCATTGTCAATAATCTGTATGCAAAATTTTTTTTGTCACGAAGTCTGTTTTCCCTGACTAATCATTTTAATTGTTGTGCAAAATGACCCCAAATGAAAAAGTTAAAATGCTTTAAACTCAAACTGGGCAAAGAATAACACAAAAATAAGATTTTCAATTTAATTCTGAGTATATTTCTTTTTATTCTTTCATAGATATCTTTCTGTTTTTAGTGCCTTAGTTGAGTAAGAAAAGTGGAGTTCCTTAAATTATAATGTATTTTAATACATTATTTGGGGGTGTCCGTTGCCGAGTGGTTAAGGTCGTTGACTTCAAACCACTTGCCCCTCACCACTGTGGGTTCGAATCCCGACAGTGACTTTGGATTCTTTCATGTGAGGAAGCTATCCAGCTAGCTTATGGAACGTTAGTGGTTCTACTCTGGTGCCTGAAATACTGCACCAGTAAAGCTGGAACTTCGCCATATGACCTATACTGTACCAGTAAAGCTGGAACTTCGCCATATGACCTATACTGTGTCGGTGTGACGTAAACTCAAAATAAACAAACAAACAATGTATGATTTAGAATTTGTCAATTTAATATGGATAACATATTAATAAAGATATCTTATATTTACCACTTAGTAAAGAGTGGCTTAGCCCATCGTAACATCAGAGATTAAAAAACAGAATCTCCTGTATGGATTAAAATATTATGAAAGCGCACAGGTTTATGTTTTGTATCATACAGAATTAAAAAATTAAACTTTATTTTATTAACACCAGGTATAAAGGGAAGAAGTACAAGGCTGTTATAGAGGTATGTCAGACTGAGTCACAGTTGGAGGATTTCTGTAGAAACACGTGTATTAAGCTGGAATGCTGCCCGTACCTGTTCAGTCCCGTACAAGTACGTAACAACTGCCCTGAAAACTGTCAACAGCTGACAAAAACTAAATCAAGTAAGTTGTCAAAGAAGTTTCATTCTTTTATTTCTGTACTGAATACAACATAGCCTATTCTCTTAACATTAACTAGTTCTTTTAAAAGTACAACATAACCATTTCTCTCATAAGTACATTAACAATTCTATTTACTATATACTATTGCTGTCATTCAGTGAAATGTTGTTTCTATTCATAGATCCAAATTATGGAAAGAAGAGAAAATTCAGCAACTTAATCAGTGTGAGGTCGTCCACATATTCTGATGACCGAAGCAGGGAACCGAAGAAACGAGGGCGTAAGAAGAAACGATTTCTATATATACAGAAGAAAGGTCAAGGTCAGAGGCAGTACGATGCTAATGGTGATCTGTTGAAAGATGAAGGCTTCATTGATTATGATGATGAAGATGGTAAACTGTTTAATTTCAATTTTCAGCTCTCTTATAAAAATAGATATGGGGATTTGTTAGTATTTTGATATAACATTTTACGGGCTCAATCAAACTGAGCCAGCAACATTTTCAATTTTGCAGTTTCTGACGTTTTTTTGCTGATTTTTACATGCGTTATTGTTTAAAAGTTAATTATGTTGTTGAGATTGCACCTTTCTTAAGCGTCACGAAAGTATATCACTAATCAAACCAACAATGTTTAAATGGGTTGTTTTTGAATAAGTAATTCCCCTTTGTGAACTTCATTTTTGAAATAATTGCATGTCTGTTGTTTACAAGGCCTTTAGAAAATCATACCTGTGAAAAATGGAGCATGCTGCTCTTCATACAGATTTTGTTAATTTATTAGTAACCTGTATAAAAATGTGGTTTAAAGTTGTGTTTGCTTTACCCAGCTTTGTCCATGCCCTTACTGCCTGAAATAATGCACCGAATGTCACCGGAGATCTTCCTCCACCTGTAAAGCCAGAATGTTGCCATATGATCTTTATTTCGTCAGTGTGAAGTAAGCCCAATCAAACAAACTTAAATATGTCTACATATAACTTAACATTGTAAGTGTAATCTTAAAATTACAAAAAAAAATCTTTCCTTATTAAACAAACTGTTACAATGTTATGATACAGGAATAATGACGGCTGAGAGGAGAAGGTATGACATACAAACAAGAGGAGCAAAATTGCCGAAGTATAGCTTCGAGAAAAAATCACATAGAAAAATACTGATGTCCCAGGGAGCAGCACATGCTGAAAAACACAAGCAAGGATTAAAAAGGCTCATAGTAAGTTATTCTAAAAATGTATACATGATTGATACAGTGATTTTAATGCACTTATTATTTCCAGGGCTGTGGTGAGCATATAGATTTTGCCATTGTCAGTCTGTCACGCTGTCCTGAAGTCTCAACACTTTCCATCTTTAGACTGACAAAACACTGGAATGTGAGGGTCTCTGTGTCCTACAGTCACGGTCACATTTCATGCCATGTATTTCTTTAAGTATTGAACGAGTGTATTTTGAAGTGTTTCTTTAGTCAATGTCTAACAGGAAATAATTTTTTGATATTAAATCAGAGGGTATTTTATAACTTCATAAATGTTTCTATTTCAAGACAATTTAGATTATATGGGAAAACCATGCTTTTTTGCTCACATTAGCTCGGCATGCTCAAAGGTGAGGTTTTATTATGGGTTGAATCCAGTTGATGTCCCATTTATGAAATAAAAAGTTGACCTTGGATGACATTGAACATGGCTCAGTAACCTTCCTCTGCCTTGAAGAAAGTATGATCTTGTCAAGCAAACATTCTGAAGCAAGGAATCTAGGGCTATCATTGCCCTTTTGTTTAACTTGCTATGAAGAATAGATTTATGGTTATATTAGCATTATTTTAGCCAAGATAACCCAGGTCATAAGGCTGCTTAACCAAGGTCAAAGTAACTTCTCGTAAAAAAAGCAGTCCCTGTGGTTTAAAGAGGACTAAATGGTGAAAAGTCAGTACCCTTAACCACTAAGTCAGAAGGATGTTTCTACCCTAAAAAGTAATTTGTTACAAATTTTAAAACTATATTTGTTATCCTTGATGTATACCTGACATAATTTACTCGACATTTCAGCCGAAGTCTTGGCCTGTGGAGGTAAAAAATGAGCGCCCCCTGGTGCCAAGAGAAGGTTCCATGAAGTTAGAGAGTAACCCATTAAATTGGTCTGTAAATGAAGTTGTACAGTTCCTGAAAACCACTGATTGCTCACACCTTGCCAGGATAATCAAAGAACAGGTGACAATTTCTATAACATATTGTTACAATGTGATTAAACATTATTATGAATATATTCTATAGCATACTGTTAACATAGTAGTTTAGTAACTGCTTTGTAGATAGTCATGAAAAAAATGTTTTTAAGTCTACAGGCTATGGGTTAGCGGACTAGTGCTAAATTTGCAGGCTAATATTAGTGGCACATTAGACAAGAAGTATTTCTTTTAATGCCTTTGACTTACCTTTTACACAAATTAATTTTTATCATATTGAGTGTTTATTTTGGAAACTACAAGGCTTGTTTTGTATAATAATGAAATATTAATCACAGTTAATATCTTTAACTTTGTTATAAATTATTTCAGGAAGTGGATGGGCAGGCATTTCTGTTAATGAATCTATCTGCTATACAAGAACATCTTGAGCTGAAATTAGGACCAGCCGTGAAGCTGTGCCACCAGATAGAGAGGCTCAAACTTGCCTTCTATGAGAACTACGCTTGAACTGTTACCATCGCGTCATACTTAGTCTGTTTAGGCTAACTTAAGAAATCAAGTTTTATATTTAGAACATATTTAGAACAATTCATCACATTAGTGCAGTAAGAGTTTAACTTATATTAAATTATAGAAGGAGTTAACTCGTTACTGCGCTGAGATGACAAATTGTTGTTTGACCAGAGATTAAATATACACAGAAATCCGTTCAGTTTAAATGTGGTTACAGAAGATGAATGGCTTGAAAATATGATGTGATTTTGTTAGATGGACAGAGAAAAATGGCTGGTTTTAATTGTGATATGATTTTGGGTGTGTGAGTAAACTAAAAGTTTGTAGGTAGAATGTGTTGTGCGAATGTTTGAATGTTTGTTTATGTTGTGACATAAAGTCAATGTTTTTTGTTGTATTTCTTTGGTACAAGATTTTTATGTCACACAAAACATGGGACATAATTTTTTTAATGGAACAAGTAACTACCAATTAGATAAGCAGTCTTATTTTGACATTTGATTGACAGCCATTTGAAATGCATAGCGTTTAAAGGAACTCCACTGAGGTCAAATAGCCTTAAATCATTTAATTTGAAATTCTTTCATAAATCTACTGGTACACTTAAAATTGAAAACTATGCAATAGATGATATATAAATATACTCTGTATTAAATTGATAATCAAGTTTTGTGCTATTTTTTGGCTGATTTAAGTGAAAAGTGTTACAGCGCTTTTCATTTTGAGGTCAATTTGCATAATAAAATTGATTATTCCTGGAAAACGGAATGAGCAAATGACCTGAAATTTTTTACCTAAGTTATTTGTGAAGACCTACAATATATAAAAAGGACATTATACAAAGCTGTTGAAAAAATATATTTTTTGGTTCCATCATGTGAAAAAACCCTCGGTCAAGTCCCTTTAAAATCATATATTATTGCAGTTATTATAAAAATTACATGGATAAATTTTCTTAAAGTTATGTTCAGACCATTTAACTACAAAACAGCTTCTAAAGTCGAACGCCACTTGGGTTATATTTAATTATTTATCTTATTTACACTGTTAACAAGTTGCAAAACAAATAACCTTTTCAAATTGATTGACATTGGTGCTCCTGACAGTGTTTGTCGTGTAATACCTCAGACAAAACATAAGCATTATTGTAACCTAACTGTACATACACATTTTTATTTCTAGATTTGCAGGAAACAAATTGTACAATATTTCAGTATTATAAACTTATTTCATTTCTTGTGTGCATATATTATTACATGCCTATTATTCAATAGGAAGACTTCTAGTACACATTTTAACTGAATGATGTCAGTTATTTCAAAGTAATGTCTTGTTTAATTGTTGGGACTCTCACAATTGAATTAAATTTGTTTCACTTCGGGATATAAGAATTAAAATTATGTTAAAGGAACTCCACTGAGGTCAAAAGCCTAAAAATATAAAATTTGAATTTCTTACATTAATCACTTATGCACTTAAAGATATGTAAATGATTAATAAGAAATATATAAAAAGGACATTAAATATATTTTTGTGCTATTCTAAGCCCAATGTGAGTGAAAAGCATTTCAACACTTTTCAATTTGGCACATTTAGAATAGTTATTCAGGAAAATAGAGTAATCGAATGGTGCAAAATTTCTTACACTAGTTATTTGTCTAAACTTTCATTAAATGGAACACTAATCTTGAAAAATTATTTCCAGTCCCATCATGTCAAAAAATCTCAGTGGAGTCCCTTTAAAATGCCATATTTGTGATTCAATTAAATGTTGTACAATTATTTTATTTTTCACAAGAAAACTCAGCCTTACTATGATGTGGTAGATATGTTTGGGGAATATGACCGGTGTTAACTTAACTTAAACTCTTTATGTTTAAAAAAAATTAAGGTTCATGTATGGGATCAAGTTGGAAGAATATTGATATAAATACAGAGGTGTTACTTTTATTACAGTGTCATTTTAGTTATGTTTAATATGAGTACTAGGAAATTATTTGATTGACAGGTTTTTTCTTTCGTTTTTTAAAAGATTGATTATTATAATGTCATAACTTTTATACAATTGTTTGTTTGGGATAGAATATAAAAACGAAATTTTCATATTTTTTACATCCGACTATCATTTGAGTTTTTCCCAAAAACACTAACATTTTGATATCTAATATATATTACATGGGTATAAATTTTCAGGCATTTGCCTGAAGTTCAGGTTTTTTCTACTTTTGAAAGCTCTTGTTTTCTATATAAAACCAATTGAAATAATACTGCGTTTTCAGATTTTCTGATATTTTTAGTTAAAACAATATTTTATTGATAATCCACACATTTACATAATAAATTACATAAAATAAAATTTACGGATTGAGTAGGAAGCTTGTAAAGATTTTTTGAAAACTCTCTCCGTAATCAGTATTTAACAAATTTCAAATAAATGGTAACAAAATATAAATGATATTTTTAACTTGCACCCATGATATAAACTTATTGATTTTTGCTTTGTTTTTACATAAAACATTGAGTTTTATATTAAACTTAAAATTGAACATTGTTAAATAAAGGTATATAAATTGTTTTAGTGAACACTTTCATTTCAAGAAATAACATCCAGTTGTAATCTGGCGGTTGCTACACATTTATTGTCTTTCTCTATGTTTATTGCGTTAGAAGAGAACATATTTAAGATTAAGAATATAGAAAAGAAAGTATTTAAGATGATAAAATATGTAGGAAAGTAGATCCAATATGGTTATTTGTCCTTTTAATTGTTAATATACATAAATAGATAATTTTAGATGAAAGAAATTTATTAAATTTGTCTTTTTTTAAGATTCTGGGGTATATGAACAAAACAAACATTCGTTTGGTACATGTTCTTGGGTCATTCAAACAAATTTTGTCAAGCTATAGTTAGTTAATTTATTTATTTTACAGTGTGCCTTTGATAATTTAAGAAAAAAATGAATGTGCACATTTTTAGTGGAATGTAGTTATTTTTTTTTGTTGTGTTGAGTGAATATGGTTTGATTGTTGTTGTTAAATTATGTCCATTTAATGTTAATATTGTTAATAAAATATTGCTGGAAGATGTCCAATAAAATTGGTGCAATTTTTAAAATTATCTTAATCTTTATTTTCCCTTTACAACAAATTAAACAATATATTGTTTTGTTTAACTTGACTAGATCTATTCTAAAAATAGTGAGAGCTATGTGACTCACCCAGGCGTCAGCTTCTATTGGTTAAGTTATTTTTTTTGTGTGCAAGTTGGTATCTCAAAAACTATTGAAGGAAATAAGTTGAAACTTTACACACTAATTTGAGAACATAATAGGAGATCACTATCCAAGGCCTAATACTCTAATACTCTAACTTGGAATTTGACAGAATTGTGGCCCGTTTTCAACTTCAAAAAAATCTACATTATCCAGATTCTTGTGTTTCTATCAAGCATTGAGATTAGTCAAGTACGCTGTCCTATCGACAGCTCTTGTTTTTTACTCTTAACTTTGGAATTAGATATCAATTTCGAGTGCATTGGTGTAGAATAATAATGTTCGAGTTCAGATGCTGTTTAAGTTCAGATGCATAGGAATATTAATTGCAAAGCATTTGAACTATAAACTGCATTCTTATACTATAAATAAATTAAATAAAAATAAATAGATATCTACATGTATTTCTATTAAAACAAGCTAATAAAAAAGTGAATTGATAAAAAAAATGTTTAACTACGTTGAACAAAAAAACGTAGAAGTAATTTTCCTGACGTCTTTTGGCTTATTGACGTCATACATATCGTTATATGACATGTAAGCATTTCCTTGTTTATGCTGTGCATATACTAGTATCGTGTAATAATGCCCTTAATTGTCCTGTCTGTTTGATGAAGCATGCTAGAATGTAAAATATATTCTTGCAACTTAGAATTATTACTTTCTAGTACATTTCCTGGACTAAATATATCTGGTCTCATACAATGAAACATGGCTATATATGTTCTGAACTGGAATTTAACTCAATTTACATGGGTTGAGAGGCTAACACCCAAAAGGGGAGGGTGGCTTAGTGGTTGAGGTGTCTGCCTCTCAACCCAGGGACCATGGGTTCGAGTCTTCCTCAGGTCACAATCATGTTTCTTCAGGGAACCAATACTTGTTAGATTCGAAAGTGATTCATGCAACTTGCAAGAACTTGTTTCGCATTCGAGGTAAATAAATAAGTTAAAACTAACACCTAAACTGTTTGATTCCAGGCTCCTTCTTCACTTGTTGATTTTGAAATGGAAAAGTACTTTCGTTACAAAAATAAAAGTTGTGTCCTCCAAGAATTTACTCTAAAAAATATTGGGCAATAATTACTTACCCTTTGAAACCAGCATAGAACCAAGTCAGCCTGCTCCTCAAATATATATGTACAGTGGCATATTTATTTTAGCATTTTGATAATGAAACTCTGGGCCGAAACATATTTTAAGTAATGTATGGCCAAAAAAAAGGTGAAGAGCGTGTGGTTTGGGTATAAAAGTTATCATTGATAAATATAAGTAAATAAATGTTGTATTCATAATGTGTTTATAAAGGATTGTTTGAAACACACATGTTGGCAGTGGATTTCGTTGCGAATTTGCATTCCGCCTCAGCTTTATATAGATATATCTTATTTTTCCGTAAATCAACTGTATTTTAACTTTTCCTCCCCTTTGTGGCCGAGGGGTTACCTTGAGGCATCAAAATTGCAGCCGCCGTTTATCCCTGTGTGATCATAAGAGGCGACTTAATGGGTTCGAACACGGATTTATATTATAAATATTGTAATATAAATCCGTGGTTCGAATTACTGGAGGTAATGCATCTCATATCTCCAGCAGGTGATGCGGTTTTGACCCCTGGTGTATCACCCGAGGTTAGTCAAAATTAGCTTTCTTGTTTCGGTGCCATATGATCTAAATTGTGTTAGTGTGCCGTAAAACCAAACAAAACTTACAAACAAAATAACTTTTTCTAATAAAAGCACCTCAATATAACATTGGACTTCAATAAGTATACTGTGGTTGATAGGTAATAGAAGGTCAAAGTGGTCAATTGATATTTTGGTTATATAATATAATTTACAGTTGGGTTAGGGGAGGGGTGTGACAGTAACTTCACTTTCATGATAACAATCTTAAAATGTGCACGGTTTAGATAATTCTTGTATATATAAAACATAATTTGAGAGCAGTTTAAATAACCCGTTAACGGCATATAAAAAGGTGTATAAAAATGTCGCTACAATCTAAATTGGATCTAGGTAAGTGATTTAGCTTTAAGGCAAGTTTCGCACTTACCGTCTAATTCTTTTTGTTGTTAAAATAATATTATTTATTCCCTATCTTGGTTCATTGACCGCCCGTGATAGGTTCACTACCCATTCTCTCCTGTAGGCTTTGCTAAGACTGATAATTTCCAACTAATGGCCTGACAATTAATTGATAATAGTAATCTTTATGTGATAATATACAGACAAACTATGAAACACCAAAACCCTCGTTAAAGAAAGAACAATTTTAAGCTAAAGCTAGCTAGCCTACTCGCCGTACACGATATTATAAGATATTTACTTTTTGCAAAATGTGACTCCCTATTATAAACGTGCTTTTTGTTGTTGTTGTTGTTTGTTTGTTTGTTTTTTAGGGGTTGATGTGGATTATATTTTATGAACATTTACAAAAGTCGCAATTACATTTATATAACAGTATATGTAACGCAAATAATCAGCTAGTACTATTGTAGGTCGTTGACCAGGCCAACGATCTTGTACATTGTATAAACTTTTTAGATAAATAATAACAGTAATAAATAATAACTGTATACTCTATAAGCCTGATAAATCAGTTTTGCTATGTTTTCAGTTGAACTTATATACGAAGACCATTACTTTTATGATAGTGTAAGACATATTCATCTACTTATTTAAAGCATGGTCCTGCCAAACTTTCAAAAACAAGATGCTTGTGTAACATAAAAACGTCATTGTAATACATTATTGAGTACAGTACTGAATCTATTGGACTCGTATACATCTGCAATACCTATATCAGACTAAACTAGCACCACATCCAATATTGGCTGTAAGTCGGTACCCGATATCGGCATCCGATATCGGCCCGACTTTGAGCCGGGTTGCACATCCGATGTCGAGCCGACTTCGGATGCCGATATCGGGCCGACATTGAAGATGATATCTGGCCGACATCGGTCCTATATGTAATGTTTGCTGGGATATAGCTTTTTACATGTGTGTACTCCATATCGTATTTTACAATGAATAATAACCTGTTTAAAATTAAGTATACTACAGTAACTATCCACCGAAGACTGGTCAGCGTCAATCCTAACCTCTGGAAGCCAGGACAAAACTATTGATTATTCTGCTTTTATCAACATTGTTGTCAAGTCCGGTGATAAGCGAATTATCTGATCCACGAACCAATACGTTATATGTGATATCATGCAGGGTCTTTCAATTACACTTTGAAAGACCCTTGTGATACCAGCTTTTATCTGTAGCAAAAGTAAGACATAAACTGTAGGGAAACTAAGTCTAGTAAAAAGAAGAGTAAGCACCAAATGTGGGCCACGCTCGACTATATCTTATTTCTGAAGTCAAACACATCGGAGGTAGAATATTGTAGTACATAATACTCTTCTTGTACAAAATATAATTAAAATTTCGGTTTTGATTTTGACTGTCACGGTAATTTACAGATCAAGGTCATGCTTAAATTATTCAACATGTCGATGGTGTCATATGTATGGTTTTATGTATGTCAGTTATAATGAATGATAATATATAAAAAAAAGTAATGACAATTTAAGCTCAATTAAAACAAAATTGACCTCAACGGTTAATGTCACTGAAATGTCACGGCCACATTTGAATTACAATGTAATTTTCTTGTCAGTTTTGTCATTAGTGTTCTTTTGTCGTAGAATGAATCAAATCTTTTGATGAATAAGTTATATGAGTATTTAAGGAAAATATGATTATTTGACCCTGACGCTCAAGGTCATTTTTTTATTTTTCAAATTGTCAATCCTGTCAAAAAATGTTCACGTATGACTCGAATTCATTAATAAATAACAAAGTTATGGCTATTTGTAACAAAAATCACTAATTTTACATTCAGTGTCAAGGTCAAGGTAAAGTTCCATTAAATCTTCTTTACGTTCTTGTCCCAAAGAGTGTGCCAAGTATGAAGAAGACAATTCATTTATTACTTAGTACAATGTTATAGCCAATTATAGCAAAAAACAACTCTAACTCTCAATAATTTGACCTTTAAGGTCATGGTCATTTACGAGTCAATGTCAAATTAGGATTGATCTTCATTCAGACATTGCGTTCAAGTATGAAGTCAATCCGTAATTAAAGAACAAAGTTAAAGCCTTTTATAACAAAAGTCAAGCAAATTTCAAAAGTTTGACCTTGAAAGTCAATGTCATTTATGCGTCATGGTCAACTTCTATCTGGTTTACTTGAAGGTCTTTATCAAAAGGGTGGCTATGTCAAAGTATGAAGACAATCCATTAAGAATAAATGAAAATATGACCAATGTTAAAGTTTTTTGACGGCAACGGACGACATGACAAGTTGTTTAGCTCGATTTTTTTTCTTCTTCGAAAAAGTCGAGCTCTAAGGAAAATCATGTATGTAGTTAATTCAGAAAGCAGTAGATCCCAAAACTGTCCGAAATTACATGCATAGGGCAAGGACCACGGGAAAGAATTCAATATTCGACAAATTGGACAATTTGGGGCTTATAATTACTTCGCCTCCATATTGTTTTTGATTGAAGGATTCGGAAACGTTGAAGTTGTACAGCTTTGAAATATATATTAATTTGGAAAATAACCGTCAATTAGAGAGTTACACTTGATTTCTCTTCAAAATAGAATCACTAAGTAATGCTTCTTTCTATGTAGTCCATTTGTTCGCAAATTTCCGAGTTTATCACAAAAACACACTTTCAGAGCGGAAAAAGGTACGCATTTAATAATTGTTTGGTGATCTTTATGTTTATAATGTTCTTCCATTCCATAAATAAATCTTGATCGATACCTTCGACTGATTGTTTTGTTGAAATAGAAAAAATGCATTTTCATGTTTACCTTTGTCATTCTATAAGATACAATTTTGTTTACATTACATAAATAAATATTTCATTCAACAGGTTTTATTCAATGCAATGGCCTTTTCAATAGCAGTACGCCGTTAAAATAGTGTGTAAGCATACATTTCTATTTATCTTTCAAAGGAGTTCGATGCCTGCACATTATTCACATCAGTTCCTAGTTATGATTATAGTTATTGGGTTCGTTTCAACAGGAACAAACATAATATTCATTCAATACTGTCGTCAAACAATTAAACTTAATAAAGGACTTCACTATATCTGCACATTGAACGGTTCAAATATAGGCTGAATACAACTAAAACATTTCCTCCCCCTAATCTTTTAAATACAGGATTTACATGCAATAACATAATAAAACAAGTAAACGATTTATTTTTCACAACATTAATGCGTCTCCATCAAATTGTCTTAAAATGTTCTTAAAATTCATGTAAATCAATAGTTTTTCCTTGTACTTTTTTAACATGCTAAAAGATAAATACATACAAATATGTTTTTAGGACAAAGGAAAAAATAAATAAATAAATAAATAAAATGAAACGGCGTGACTGGACAATATTAGTTATAAACTTTACCCGAGTCAGAAAATATTCTGACGCATAAGTTGTCAACATTTCACAACCATATTAAATTACTTACTACACTATCTATGTCATATCATTCTATATTTAGAGTTTTGCAAAGCATTGTGCAATCACTGTACAGCTGACTTACAAAATGTATACATGTATATATGTAGTGTTTGTTTTTTATGAGCTTGAATCAAGTATGTATTTTACATATGTTTTTTAAACTTATAAATCGAAGGCTGTTGATCATATTTAAAAAAATAGATTACAATGTGGTTGTTTAAAGTTCTTCTGATACAGGGATTTAATCCGAGGGTACACTCTAGGAGACGTAAATAGTACTAAATACGATATACATTTTATTATAATAATTTCAGTTTCAGTTTATTTCTAGTAATAAAGACATCTGGCCCAAAATACAAAATTAACAACAATACAATCAATAAAACAATCAAACAATAAAGTGATAAATTGCAAATACGTGTGTAGCTAAATCTAATAGATTAGATTATTAAATAATTATAGAGTTAATAAGCTCTTCTTTTCTTATATTCATTGCATAATATAAATATTCAGCGATTGATATTACTTCATATGTTATTGTTGATGACACGAGGAAATAAAATAAATGGTTAGAATAGTGATGTAACCATCTTTGAAATAGACATCCGTGGTATTGTTATATAGTGAAATAGTACGTCTAACAATGGAACGACTTACATTTATAACACAAATATAGATCTAATACATTGTCATTCAATATTTGAATTATAAGAATCTTAAAACACATATGATTTAAACTTTATACATATGTATTAAAATTGAAATAACACATTTACGTTTAACGTTTAAAAGTGCAAGTACCAATAAAAAGTTTGATCAATGTTACTTAATTATTATTGGCTGATACTTTTCATGAAATATTTGTGTATTACACAACTATATCTAATTTTCAATAATCAACCTTTCATAAATACTGATATAGGGCCTAAAGCACTTTGTTTTCTTAGACATCGAGATAAGTTTTGGACGGGCGATGTCTAACTGTCTGACAGTCTGTTAGTTTGACAGTCCGTTTACTAGTTTAAATACGCTTTCAAATTGAATATGCTAGCTATTTCTTTATTAGCTAGACAGAAGTATTATTATTAGTTATATCAAATAAAAGAAAATCACTTTGACCTTTCATATATACACGTCATGATTTAAGATAAATATATTTACATTAAGTCGTATATGGAAGGATAGATATTACCTCGATATATGTTATGTAACGTTAAGAGACATTTCATCGGTCTTCAAGCATGCGTGGGAAATAGAAAACTATTTATTATTATTGATAGCATACAAAACAACTCTGCATGAAGCATGACCAACAAAACAATAAATTCAGATCAGTTTCGATCTTGCAACATGGATCTTCAATAACTATATTGAATATTGTCTACTTGACCTAAATTGCACTCCAAATCATTATAAATTATCTAGCATTTTCAATTCGCTTAAAAATATCTCAGTGCTATATATTCGATTCAAACTTTTATTGCAATTTCGTATATACATACTTAGAGCAAATCAAAATGAAAGAAAACTACATGTTATGTTAATATACGGTGTACGGTGTCTTAAATTTTAACGTAATTTTCATATAAATCTTTTAATAAATTGACAAATCAGATCTACTCAAGGTAGAATACTAGATATTAAATTATTCATAACTGAATGAATAATGTAAACTTACCAGTTTTGCAATAAGTAAAACCTTAATTTAAAAAGTGTCTTGAATATCTCAGAGGAATCTGAGAATTAGAATTAGCAGGTTACAGATTATTTGGAATGAGTAAGTGACGAAAAGGTCCTTATTATGTAGTGCAAAAAGTGGAAAAGTAAAACTGAATTGCCTAATATTGTTTTTATTAAATGACATGCCATCCATGAATAGCAAACTTACTACCTTAACCTTGGAGGTAAGGACAGAAGTCTTGAACACGACACGTCATATTGATGTGGTAGACATTTATGCCAAGTGATTTCAAAATCTTTCAATGCATGACAAAGTTACAGTCCGAACACAAATGTTTCCTTGCTGTTTTAGTTAGTGACATGAGCCTTGGACGCGACACGTCGTTTGATGTGGCAAGATATTTTAAATCCTTCAGTGCATAACAATATTATTTTAAGTGCTGTGTACATGGGGACGCACAGACTGGGTCATATGGGGGTTGCGTTCATTGAACGCCGTCTTTCCTTGTTGATCCTGTTTATCATATATTAAGACGATACCAATGTGACAGAACAGATTTTGAACAGTTCGTTTAGAAATAGAAAAAATAAGAATCCCTAAAGAAAGTCCAAAACGGAAAAATTGAAAATGTTGCAGGCTCGGATTGATTAAGCCTGTTCATGGACGGTACTGTAAATTGCAAGCAACCCCCATGCCCTCAAACGCCGTTTTAAGCAGAATTTAATATATCTAAAATATGATACACAAGATCAACAAGGAAAGGCGGCTTTCAATGAACGCAACCCCTACAGGACCCAACAACAAGGACCAGCGGCCAGGAGACCAGGAAGACCCCAAACAAAAACAGATCACAGACAGAATAATCGCTTTAATAATACATAAAAGGTTATAATAGTATCTGACAAGGAAATCAAATACAGTTGATTGATTTTCAGGCCCACAAAGTTTTAAGTTCCATTTCAAATTTTTACCTTGGGTTCCATTAAAAAAAGAAGAAAAAAGTGAGTTTTTTTTTGTAAATCATTCGAGGAAGATTTATTTTCAATCAATTGTGATGAATATTTGGACATCATAAAAGAATACAATTTGCGCAAGGTATTATTACATTCACTAATAAAAATAATCATTTATTAACACGTAACCGCAAAATAAAAATGAGTAAAAATAATCTTGCAAAGGAGATATATCTCAATAATGGAAAGAGTTTAAAAGTGAAAGTTGCAGACTCGATTCGATTAAGTCTGTTCATGGGAGATAATGTAAAGTGCAACATCTACCACGCTCCCCTAGCACCGGCTCAAGCAGTCGGTATTCAATCTTTAACACAGTAACATATTAGAATAAATAACCCCGAAGAACCAGAAATATATAATAACGTTGAATTGTGCCACTCAATTAGCACTTGACACCAGTTGCTGTGAGCATAAAAATCTAGGAAGGAGCACATTCCCTGGGAGCAGCGTTGCCTAAGCCGGTGCTAGGGGGCATAGACTGTAATTTGCATTTACCAGTACCGTTCATTAACTGGCCCGATCAAACCGAGCTTACAACATTTTCAATATTGTCGTTTTTGGCGTTCTCTACGGATTCTGTATTTCAACATTTTAGAAGTGAAATATAGCAAGTTTTCAACCGATGTCTGCAATTTTCATGTAATTTTGTTGTGATTAATGCTTCCGAGAGATCACACTTTATCCAGATTTTTATTCAAATGCACACAAATGCACATGTCATAATAAAGCGTGAACGTTTGGCCTTTGGAATATAGAGTTACTTCCTTATTCGTTATCTTAAGATAAACCCGCCACGTGGTATTCAATAAGTTCCGTATGAAATTATCGTGTTCATATTTGATAGTCACTTCCTTGTTATTTGACTTTAAGATTGTGCATGTTCAAGCGTTGTCCTTTGTAAACAATACGAATGTGAAATCTGATCCTTCCAATTGAAGCTTGTTTACATGTATATATGAAACAGGATGTTAATATCGATCTTTTTGGCCCATGTATGTTACTGTTGATTCATTCATTCGGTGCTTTAATTAAAGATCATGTAACACAATTTTTTTATGGTTTTAAATCATAAATATGATGCTCAAATTAAGATTTATCAATATTGTAGGTTCCAAAAAGCATTATTTATAAAGATATTACCGAATTTAACATTTCATGTAAATAAAGGGAGGTAATTAGAAATTTGTTTTCTATAAAGTTTAAGTCAAATTTTACAATAAGAAATGAATGCATATATTTGAATGTTTACATATGATATGCACAAATATTTGCAGTACATATTTTACATATTTTTCGATGTTAGAAAATTGTTTTATTTGCATAATTATGTCCATATATATAATTTCACTAAGTGTGGTTAACCACTCCAAGATCTTAAACATACATATATTTATCATGACGATGACAGATCAAACGTAACATTGCCAAATGTACGGATATATGCAAAATAGTATGTACAAGTGTATGCATTTAGTGCCTGTAGAGATTAGTGTGTTATATAATAAATTGCAATGATACGTTCGCTTATTTTTACAAGGAACTTATTGCAAAGATTTTTCAATAATTTCGATCTGTGATTCATGTAAAAATGGGGATTTTTTTTTACAAATCTTAATTCATTACAGATGACCTAGGTGCATTCGTAGTCGAGTTGTTAAGCCTTAGGTTTTAGCTTGAGGAACGTCGATGGTTCTACTCAGGTGCCCGTTCGTGCCAGAAGTAAAGGTTTTATGTACCCCCCCCCCCCCCCCCAAAAAAAGAAAAAAAACACAAAAAAACAAAAAAACAAACAAACAAACAAAAATAACAAACAACAAGTAAACAAGTTACCGTCCACCCCCTAGCACCGGCTTATGCAAAATTTGAATGTAACAGCACCCGCAGATAAGCCAAGCATCCGCTATCAAAGGAAGAGCATATATGATATCATAGTATGATATATCAAAGAACATATCATGGTATGTATGACTTACCGAGACATAGTACTATATATACCATGTTGCTTTTGATTTGTGAAAGTGTTGAAAAAAATAGACAAAGTATATGTATTTATATTCAGCCACATTATGTATTACGTCCCGGCTTTGAGAAAATATGTCTAGAAAAATATCAGATAGCGCTAGCTTAAGCAACCGTTTATAAACTACACAAACTGGTTCGTATCAAATCTCGGACATAAAGTTATTCTTGCAAGTCCCAGGACAAGTGCACGAATTGCATTGACATTTGCATAACACGTGTTAAGTTTCTTGTAATGTTAAACATTAAAAACACACAATATCTGTGTAAAAAAAACTAAAAGGGGAGTTAAAGCAATGGAAAATGAAAACTCATTCTGAAGACGTAATGAAATTGTGTAACATCACTCATGCCCCTACCACCGGCTTAAGCGGTATGAATCCAATCTTCAACATTTAATGTACTAGAATCTTTTATAACTATTTTTCGTGATGTTTCTTAAACGTCATTTCATTTTATTCAAACATTCTTGACGACTGTACGTTTTCAAGTTATACACAGCTATATTAGAAAGTCTTATTAATCGTTTGTTTACTTACTATTTAAATTATTGCTTAATCTGTTCAATTTATGTCACGTATTAAGCCATGACAATGACGCCAGAAGGTCAAATAGTGACGTGCCATTAACAATGGCTCACATGATTGTGAGTCATCGTACAACCAAGAGCTCTAAAAATTAATGTCAAAGGACCAATGAAAACACACTTATATTTAGAGCCTTATGTAGTCCAACTAGACTATATTACGTAATCATTAAAATCATTTTCACTGGCGGAATATTCATATATACTATCACTATATTAGGAAAGTGACCATAAGCAAACAGTCTTGTCCAAATAGATACTTCTTTGGCTCTGCTTTTAGTAAACAGTCTTGGTCGCCCGGGCAAGGGAGGTAATATTGACCTCAAAACGCCCGGATGTTAGCTTCTCTGGAAAATCCGCCATTTTGCGCAATCATATTGGCTTTATTTTTGTCAATAAACAAGCCTACTGGGTTGAATAAACGACATATTTAAAATACAGAAGTGTACAAATCAAGTAAGTACTACAAAGAATAAACTTTGTAACTTTTTATGAGTGAATATCGTTGTTAAATTGCTAAAAGTTTGATGTTTAAACTCGGCGGCCCGCTGTCAACAAAGGCCGTTGCCACTTCGGTGACCCGATAATGGACTTACAGTGATGGAAATAGTTTAAATAACTATTGTTTATTCATTTAGGTATTTCATTTGGAAGATATAAGTAAACAAATGTGTACTTTATATTTTATGTTTATTTTACAAGTGTTACAATTAGATATTTCAACAAATTACGTAGGAGAGTATCGAGTAGAAAATTAAACTGTTAACGCTGCACTTGCTGCTGATAATGAAAGTCTTGATACATCTGATGATGCTGCCCAATTTATGAAAGTTATATTTAGAATACTTGTTGCTGTTTTCTAAAGGTTATTGATTATTGGGATTTATTCAAAAGGCTCTTATTAAATGTGTTATGAGTTTATTAAAAAAGCCTTTTTATCCATGTGTTTTTATTATAATCAAGGTATGAAGGGTTAAATTTTTTTGCTACAATATAATAATTTAGAGGAATTTTTTGTGGTTGTCTTCTGTGAAAATTGAATGTCATGTAGAGATTATAATATATAAAAATAAATAATTTTTGATCTAGTGGGGTTAAAGTTTATGTAACTGAGTATGTCATGCATTACTTCATAAGCTACTTAATTATAAAGGTAAATTTGTTTTAATTTAAACTCAGAAAGTCACAACTCAGTTGTAAAGATTTTTTTTATTTACAATACACCGCATGCTGAGTCAAAGGTCGAGTGATAATTAAGAATATAGTTGAATAATATGAGGACAATGTATATTTCACCACACAAAAAATTATGACTTTAGTTAAAAATAGTTTTATATTTCTCTCATTTTGAAAAATGAATTTATTTTTGCAATTTAATATAATTGATGAAGAAAATGTTTAAATGTTTCTGTTGACCATTTAAGCATAAATAATATTTATAAATGTAAAAATGATATGATTAATGTTTTCTCAAAGGTTGTGCAAAAACCAACATATTTTTAACATATGATTATGAGCAACAAATGAAAAGTTAATTTTGTTTCGATTATGCATATATTTGGTCAAGTCCCCATTCCTTTGCTTATGGAGAAAAATCTTTATTCAAAATAAGATAATTATACATTTATGCTGTGAATGGTAATGTAATATTCAGTAATAAATTTTTGCCAAAAAAAAAGAGAAAATGAAATCTAATTAATGATTCTTTCATGCAGACAGTATGTCAATGAATAGCACATTGATTACTTTGGTCAGGTTGTGTGCCATCTTGACATAGGTTCAGGTAAAACTGTATAGGTCCAGTGATACTTCCAAGATTACTGGCACTTTTCAAAAATACAGACTCTGTAGCTGCTGGGCCCCTAACATTGAAAATCTAAGGGCGTATCAAAAAAGTTTGGGGCCCAACTTTACGATAATTTTTGTCAATTTATATTTGGAGAAATATAAACATGAATCAAATAATACTTTGGTTTTATTCAACATTTAAGGAATCTTTTTTTTCTAAATAGAAGAATACAATAGATTAGTAGCATGGTAAAAAAATTTTTTTTATGTCTTTTCTTCATCATAAAGAAAAAAAATGCCTACCATTCCATTTTCTTGGTCTTTAAACCAATGGTGAATTTTTTGTCATGGGCCAGAACTGTTCACAGGACACTATTTAGGGAGAAGTTGTGTAAGCGGCCAGATAGCTCAGTTTGTAGAGCCACAGAACAGTATTCCAAGGGTCCGGGGTTCGAGCCCCGGTCAAGTTGCACATTCTTTTAACCCTTTGACATTTGGTCTTGTTACTGTTTTAACTTCCTGTCCTTTTCATCTTTATCAGAAGTGACTGTGTATGAATTTTTCAGCTTTGAAATTGTATTTTTTTTAACAATAAATAGGTGTCTGAAATTTGATGATCCAAAATGACATACATTTCTATTAATAAAAGTGACAAATTTTCAATCACGAATTGATTTTTGAATTCTATATATTCTCATTAAAATGTTAGATGTGCACAAAATACTTGACATTAATATTAGTAATTCTTGGAATTTGTCTTAATAGTTTTACCAAAATCTGCTGAAGGTATCATATTAAAGCTACATGCCTCAAGATGAGTCAAAATATTTCAATCAATAAAATCAAACTTGAGAAAAATGTACTAAGATGTAAGGAAAAGTAAAAAGTTTCAAGATTCAAGTAATATTTTACATATGCGTGATTAATGACTGATTTTTCAGGATTTACAACTATATTTTCCTGCGTTGCTAATGCAGTAAAGGCTATTTATGCGTATTTTGACCACATTTTGGTAATTTATATGGTTTGTAAGAGCCATAAATAATGTTTAAATTGCTTCCTTTTGGTTACTTCTCAATATTACACATTCAAATACATTTTCAAAATTGTCATGAAATTTAGCATGAATCTGGAGGAGTGCTGCTTTAAATGTATTGTATGATAAATAAATTATATATTTATCATGGCTTATTTTAGTTACTTTTTTCTAAATTACAGGCTGTGATGGACTATGGATGTGAGATAGCTGTCAATTAAAATGTCCATGAGATTATCTTGGGATAATCAGTGACATAAACTCTGTAGGATAATTATAGCCAGCAAGATTCATTTGACCATCTCAGAGAAGGGTAAAGTTGAAGAAAATGAGGAACTGTCACTCTTGTGCGGTTAGTGTCAAAATTATTAAACTTTCTGTTTCTCAGAATTTATTTTGGGTAACTCAAGATTTCCACTATCAAAAGCATAACAGAACAGTTGTGTTACGAAAACTACTCTTGAATATTTTATTCATATTAAAAAAACACCCTTTTAAAACTGCTTGAATGTCTCCAGATTCAGAAGGGTTCTAGTTGGGCAATGTTGCAAAAAGAAAAAAAATCTTCTGAAATTCCACCTACTTACAGGAGAGCTTAAATTGTGATGGCAATATGCCTTTCCTTCACTATCCACATTTTTTTTAACAACATCTCTTCCTCAATCACAAAGTGGGTTTTGATGGTTGATGGTTCTACTCGTGCGTCTGAAATTATGCGCAAAGGTGCACTTGTGGTCTTTCTCTACCAGTGCAGCTGGAAAGATGTTGTGCTCATCTGTGACAGTCTGACAACATTATCTTCCTTTCTGTAACTACAATAGCCAAAGCATAGATTGTAGAACATTTTCTAATTTGGCAAATTTCTTGAATTAATATTTCCAAACTTTCTAAGGTATTTTTCCAAAAATAGAAAGGACTGAATTTTAATTCTTAGTTCTGTACAAGGAATATTAATTTCAAGTTTACGTAAACCATTGTTATAGTCTGACATACTAGACTTTAAAATTAGTTATCCAATCAAGAAGATTTGAATGTGAGATTGTTTTATGTGTATTTTAAACAAAGATAACTTTTACTATAGAAAAAATTTAGAATGAATATGCGTTTCAGAAATAATCAAAGAGGAAAATGAATGATTCATAAGGGCTTATTTATAACCATTCAAAGCTTAGTGCATTCATTTTTCAGAACTGTAAGAAAGAAAATTGTGGCAAGTGTTCCAACTGCAAAGACATGACAATGTTTGGCGGCATGGGTACCAGGAAAGCAAGATGTCAGCAGCGTGTCTGTATTAGAAATTCGCCGAAAAATTTACGGAAAGATTCACTTACATTACCAACAAAATCAAAATCTGATTCAAAGGAGGTTGTGAAAGCTGGCCAGTCAACAAGTAAGCAGGTAAAAACTGAAAAAGTTGGTAAAACTGTGGAATCAAAGTCAAATGTCACAGAGGCTAAGATAACTGTATCGGGAACAAAAGGTCAGAAGAAAACTCTACCTTATTTAAGCACCCCTCAGAGAAGTCCTAAAATAAAAGCTGAGAGTAGTGTGAAAGCCCAGACTAGTCCTATGGTACAAACATCAACAAAAGTCAAGCCAGCTTTAGATGTTGCCAAGACACTACAGGACACTGGTGAAAAAGGTTCTGATATTAAACCGACTAGAAACAGTCCTAGATTGAAACCTGCCGTTCAGTCTGCCGTAGCGCCTGCGGCAACACCTGCACCAGATGTCACAACTGATAAACCGGAGACAGCAGCTCCATATAAAAGTTCCGAGGATACGAGTAACAGTACACCGACAAAGGTCAGTATGTCTTGTTATTGTTTGTACTGATTGAATGTATTAATTGATATTCCTTCTATTAGATCTACCTTCTATGCTTTAAAAGTGTGTTGTAAAACATTTGTTGTGTTAAACATGCATTCTCAGTATATATAATTATATTTTAATTAAAACTCCTTAAAATAAGATGAATGGTTTTGTCCAGATTGAAAGATGGGCAAGTCCATTTAATAAATTGAATAGTGTTGTAAGAATTAAACTTAATTGGTTTAGTCTCAGATATTATGTACAGGGCTCTCGATTGACACGGGGATCCGGGTTTTGACTCGTGAAAATCGGGAAATGCACAAATTTGACACGTGATAAAATCTGCTCAAGAGTCAATTTGCCACATGGGAATTTCAGCTATGCAATAATAATTACCTTTAATCCACCCCTAATTACCTATCAAATCCTACATATGTTCAAATCTCACTCATAAAAAATGACAGCAGGCAGTATAAGCGGTGTATAAAATGCTTTGGTGTATAAAATGCTTTACACACGGCAATTGTTTATACCCTGTGCACTGAAGCGCGACAATTCAGTGGCTGCAATTTGACAGTGCTAAAAATAGCTCTACACAACTGATAAGAATTACATACTTGAGGTGTCAATTATTGATTGCTTTTAAAGGTTTATAATAGGTCTTTGATTTACTTGGAGTACCTGTGCATTTGTTATTTCTTTTTCCATTAAATATTCCAAGGTACATTTTGGTATTTAAAATTAATATGATATAGCATACCAGTAAAGATAATTTTTTTATATCTTATACATTTAATCAGAAAAGCTGCTGCTTATTTTATTCTTTCACAACAATTCAATTTTTTGTTTTATTTGTGCTTTTTTTAGGTGGAGGAGGGGGGGGGGATTATGGATTTTTTCTGTCAATTTAGACTTTGGAATCTCCAAAAATGACCTCTAATACAGTCATTTTTGTAACATAAAAATGATTCATGTAGTCAAATGACACTAGAAAAAAAATGATTTGACTCATGAAAATTTTGGCCAAAGAGTCTTTGACTCGTGAAATTCTGACCCTACTGAGAGCCCTGTTATGTAGGACTCAGGGTTGTCATTAAGAGGCGGCAGGAGGCCAAAATGACTGTCTCAAATGCATTATGGGCTGCCTCAAAATTAAAAATGCTTGATAAAAACAGAAATGGCCGCCTCAAGTCCAAAACAAACCTTCTGCGAAAAATGTTAATGACAACCCTGAGGACTAGTTTTCCCAGTATTAGTTGTGTATATTTTTATAGATGATATCAGATATGAATTTTACTTTTGACTTTAGAAAGTCAGTCAAACTTAGCTAAAAACTAAAAAGTATTATTTCCCTTGAAGGCTTCTTAAGTTTAAAGTTTATAATGGTACTGCTTTCATATTTTCTTATATACTCAGAGCTCTACACAGCATGTGTACCAGCATCAAATATGCATAGAAAAACCAAATTATGCATCACTTAGAATTCATGTGTCACAGTCTGCCTTTACTGAGCATGTTTTGTATTGTTTCATACTGAATTAATATTCTGTTACAAAAATTTTGTTATTTGGATTATTTAACGTAATGCAAAACCCATCAATTATTTTAGAAAGGAGTTTTTTGTCGCAATGTTTAACCATGAAAGTTACTTTCCCCTATTTCTATTTTAAGGAGGTAAATGCTGACTCTATGCCTAGTGAAATTTCTGTGTCTGAGAATGCTGGAACTCTGTCATCCAAGAGAGAAATAGATCTGCCAACTGTGAAGTTGGATACCATGTCAAAGGTATGTTATATTGAAATCTGTTAATCTCCTGGCTGATTTTATATCATGAATGTTTGTCATATAGTAAGTAAACATCTGTTTTGATGATCTTGAACAATGACGTATTGGACAGCAAAATCATTAATTGCATTCACTTATCAACAGCTTGTACAAATTGTGTCCTGTTTATTCAAGTCTTCATGCTAACCTTAGTAGGCTGATAAAAATATTTTCTGTGATTTTTTTGTTGTTGTTAATATTTATTGAATTGTATGGGTGTAAATAATGCCACTTGGGTCAAAAAGTGGTGTTACCAAAGTGATATAAATCATGTCATTGGAGTCAAAATTGTTCATACAAAGGTGATATATGCCTTATTCTCATCGATTCGTGCCTTCTCATCGATTCGTGACCTAAATAATTGTCTGGTATAAATATTTCTGCAAGGACATATACACCATCCGAAAACTACACAAGTTTTATTAGTCACACGATTTGACCATTTTATCCAATCAAAATGCGTAATTGAACAGGTGTAAATGAGCTTACCCTACAATCAGCTGATTACCTAATTACTTAAAAATATTCGATATTGATGTTTTAATTTATCATAAACACTTACAATTAAGCCAAAAAATATTCATTATGCTGTAAGAATTTACTTAAGACTTTGAAACATATATTGATCAGATCGGACTGAAAATAACCATGCGAACATTTAGTGGTGTGAGCACCTATATTTTGATGACGTCACAGGGTAAATCGGATTTCACGAATCGATGGGTAAGCGTCCAGCTGAGCAAGACAGTCATGGTTGACATGTTCAGATGCTCTAATCTTTGAGGGGTTGTTTTTAAAAGTAATTTAAAGTTTTTGAACTTTTAGATAATGAATTTATTTAACAAATGCGCTAATTGAACTGTATGTATGTCTGATATTTGTTGTGTAAGTGCAATTTTTCCAAATAAGAGTCACGAATCGATGAGAGAAAAGCATAAATCATGTAGCTAGGGTCAATATAGGTCATACATAAGTGATATAAATCTGTCACTAGGGTCAAAATTGGCCTAACAAAAGTGATATAAATCATGTCACTAGGGTCAAAATTGGCCTTACAAAAGTGATATAAATTATGTCTCTAGGGTGAAAATTGGCCTAACAAAAGTGATATAAATCATGTCTCTAGGGTCAAAATTGGCCTAACAAAAGCGATATAAATCATGTCACTAGGGTCAAAATTGGCCTTTCAAAAGTGATATAAATTATGTCACTAGGGTCAAAATTGGCCTTACAAAAGTGATATAAATTATGTCTCTAGGGTCAAAATTGGCCTTACAAAAGTGATATAAATTATGTCACTAGGGTCAAAATTGGCCTTACAAAAGTGATACAAATCATGTCACTAGGGTCAAAAGTGGCCTAACAAAAGTGATATAAATCATGTGACCAGTGATTTTCCTACTTCTATAACAGACTCCGAAAAAAGGCCTCTTCCCAATTGAAATTTTCTTTAAAATCATGCAATTTTCCCAAAAATCTGAACTAAATCCAGCTTTTTTACTTCCCAAATCAGCAATTTTAGCGCTCATTTTTCCCAAAATCAAGAGGCTAAAGCCTCTTCCCAATACAGAGAGAAAAATCACTGCATGTCACTAGGGTCAAAATTGGCCTTACAAAAGTGATATAAATTATGTCACTAGGGTCAAAATTGGCCTTACAAAAGTGATATAAATCATGTCACTAGGGTCAAAATTGGCCTTACAAAAGTGATATAAATTATGTCACTAGGGTCAAAATTGGCCTTACAAAAGTGATATAAATCATGTCACTAGGGTCAAAATTGGCCTAACAAAAGTGATATAAATCATGTCCAGTGATTTTCCTACTTCTATAACAGACTCCGAAAAAAGGCCTCTTCCCAATTGAAATTTTCTTTAAAATCATGCAATTTTCCCAAAAATCTGAACTAAATCCAGCTTTTTTACTTCCCAAATCAGCAATTTTAGCGCTCATTTTTCCCAAAATCAAGAGGCTAAAGCCTCTTCCCAATACAGAGAGAAAAATCACTGCATGTCACTAGGGTCAAAATTGGCCTTAATTATAAAAGTGATATAAATTATGTCACTTGGGTCAAAATTGGCCTTACAAAAGTGATATAAATCATGTCACTAGGGTCAAAATTGGCCTTACAAAAGAGTATAAATCATGCCATTAAGGTCAAAATTGGCCTTACAAAAGTGATATAAATCATGGCACTAGGGTCAAAAGTGGCCTTGTATAAGTGATATAAATCATGGCACTAGGGTCAAAATTGGCCTTACAAAAGTGATATAAATCATGTCACTAGGGTCAAAAGTGGCCTTACGAAAGTGATATAAATCATGTCACTAGGGTCAAAAGTGGCCTTACAAAAGTGATATAAATCATGTCACTAGGGTCAAAAGTGGCCTTACAAAAGTGATATAAATCATGTCACTAGGGTCAAAAGTGGCCTTATGAAAGTGATATAAATCATGGCACTAGGGTCAAAAGTGGTCTTACAAAAGTGATATAAATCATGTCACTAGGGTCAAAATTGGGTCTTACAAAAATGATATATAAATCATGTCAGAAGGGTCAAAAGTGGCCTTACAAAAGTGAGACAAATCATGCCACTAGGGTCAAAATTGGCCTTACAAAAGTGAGACAAATCATGCCACTAGGGTCAAAATTGGCCTTACAAAAGTGATACAAATCATGTTACTAGGGTCAAAATTTGTCTGGCCTCAGAAATCAGGGCACTTGTTTGGTTGTTTTTGGGGCCGAATATGGGTACCATTCCCCTCTCAAAATCATATGGTTTTTTTCCCCTATTTCAGAGAGGAATCCCCTCCAAATTCTAAAATAAATCAACTTAAAGTTTTTTTGTTTTATTTGTTAGTTTGCATTAAAAAAATGTACAAGATATTGATTGCAATGGTAGGAAAATTAATAACAATTTAAATCAATGAAAGGAAATAGTGTAATGAGTATGTGTGATAAAAAATACACAAAATATATAATAACATAAAATTCCGAATTTGGTCTTAAAACGCCCAAAATTCCCCTTCCTTAGGGTATGGGTACCTGTCCCCAAAAGGTGTCTAGTGGAAATCACTAATATAGGTAAAACACATTTAACTCTTGTGAAAAATTATTATGTCCAGAGCTTAGATATTTGGCATAATTATCACATTTTCCAAGCAGAACTTGGCAAATGTTATATAAATATGAAGTTTTGGTAAAGATGACACACCTATTGGTATCTTCTTTCTTCTGCATTGTAAAGTTGTGATGTTTTCATCATGTCCCTTTGTTAGATAGTGATAGATTTACAGCTGATAATGCATGTAAAAATCTCAACTGGGAAGTACAAAAAGTAGTACATTGTATATATGTGGCCAGAAATATTGTCAAATTTTTGCATATAATTCATTGTTTTACAGGTGTTTAAAGGAAGTGAAGTTAAGTTTATAAAATCGGCATTTGTATGTGTTTTTTTCATAGGCAGAGCTAAAGGAGTTTATACCAAAGTTACTGAAGTTGGTGACAGGTAAAGAGGAGGTGTTTTATAGTCGCAGGTCTGCCAAGCCAGAATGGTGGCCAGATGATGTAGTCTGGGCTGCAAGTCGAAATGCCTGGTTTTCTGAGGTAAGAAAAATGTCTGTATAGTGATTGTCCCAGTGATTTATATGCCCCCACTTGAAAAGTTGGAGCATAATGTGACAGTGAATGGTTACGTGACATCTTCCTTGTTTGATCAGAAATATAAGATGGAATAAGCAAATGATTTATAGAACATGGTAGGAACATTGACCATGTCCAGTAGATTACCCTTTACTGATTTTGTGGAAACTGGGTCAATAGTAAGGTCACAATGACACTAGAAAATTCCTTGTCTGGTTAATAACTTGAGAACTAATTAGAACAAGTTTAAGACACTTTGTAGAAACATGGCCTATGGCATGTAGGGGACCTCTATTAAACTTAAGTTCATTAGGTAAAGGTCTCAATGACACATGAAAAAATTAACAGGTTATTTTTGATTACGCCAAAACAAATTTGCATCTGGGCATATGTTGCCTGGTATTTGCTGTGCTCTTGTGTATTACTTGATGAAATAATGTATGTTAAAATGTTTTCATGGTTCTATGAAAGATTCTTGTAATATTTAATTGTAAAATGTATGTAAGTTTCAGACGTAAAAAATATATTATTTACACCCTTATGTGTACAAGTTCTTCTCAATGTATCATTTTTCATCAATCAGCAATGGAATTTATTAATCAATTGAGTATATCAACTGAAAATGTATCTGAATATATTCAAAGTAAAAATAAAATATGTTAAAGAGCAGGCTTATTTTTGTGCCCCCACGTTAGTGGCGGGCATTTAGATTTACCCTTGTCCTTCCGTCCGTCCTTCCGTCCGTCCTTCCGTCCGTCCGTTCACTTTTGTGTCGCACGTAACTCAAAAAGTATTTGACCTAGAGTCATGAAACTTTACAGGAATGTTGGTCAGCATGTGTAGTTGTGCACCTGGGTATTTTCGTCTGGATATTTTTAGTATTTTCAGAGTTACTGTATTGCCCTTGATTTAGTAAAATTTTGCAATTTTCAACATGTGTCGCATATAACTCAAAAAGTATTTGACCTAGAGTCATGAAACTTTACAGGAATGTTGATCAGCATGTGTAGTTGTGCACCTGGGTATTTTCATCTGGATATTTTTAGTATTTTCAGAGTTATTGCCCTTGACTTAGTAAAATTTTGCAATTTTCAACTTGTGTCGCATATAACTCAAAAAGTATTTGACCTAGAGTCATGAAACTTTACAGGAATGTTGATCAGCATGTGTAGTTGTGCACCTGGGTATTTTCGTCTGGATATTTTTAATATTTTCAGAGTTATTGCCCTTGACTTAGTAAAATTTTGCAATTTTCAACTTGTGTCGCATGTAACTCAAAAAGTATTTGACCTAGAGTCATGAAACTTTACAGGAATGTTGATCAGCATGTGTTGTTGTGCACCTGGGTATTTTCGTCTGGATATTTATAGTATTTTCAGAGTTATTGCCCTTGACTTAGTAAAATTTTGCAATTTTCAACTTGTGTCGCACGTAACTCAAAAAGTATTTGACCTAGAGTCATGAAACTTTACAGGAATGTTGATCAGCATGTGTAGTTGTGCACCTGGGTATTTTCGTCTGGATATTTTTAGTATTTTCAGAGTTATTGCCCTTGACTTAGTAAAATTTTGCAATTTTCAACATGTGTCGCACGTAACTCAAAAAGTATTTGACCTAGAGTCATGTAACTTTACAGGAATATTGATCAGCATGTGCAGTTGTGCACCAGGTATTTTCGTCTGGATTTATTTAGTATTTTTAGAGTTATTGCCCTTCACTTAAAAAATTTTTGCAATTTTCAACTTGTGTCTCAAGTTACTGAAAAAGGATTTGACATAGTCATTAAACCTTATGGGCAGGTTGCTCAGCATATTTAGATTTAGGGTTTCGCTTGTGGATTTATCCAGTATTTGTAGAGTTATTTCCCTTGACTTAGTGAAAAGATTGACAGAACAGTGGCGCGGTGGGGGCACCCGTGTCCTATGGACACATTTCTAGTTCATGTTAGATTGGCAAACTTAAAATTAAACAAATTTAATTTATATTTTCCATTATTAAAAAGTCAGATGTTTTTTACGGTTTTCAGAAGTACTGGACTGATAATCTACGATCTGTTGTTAAGAATTGTTACAAGCATGTTGGCAGGGAAGATCTATTACAAAGCCTCGTTGATGATTCCAACTTTGAGTCCAGATATTCTGAATGTTTGAGCAAGGTAAACTTATTGTATTGAAAATTTGGGAAAGTCGTATTTAGCTTGATTAATTCAAAAAATAGTGGGGCTGTTCTAATCACCTAAGTTGTAACAGGGTAACACTTGGTTTAAGTTTTGCATGTAATTCCATATCTCATTTACTTCTTATGTCATCATAATTGTAGGTCACTATATAAGGCCTATATTTATAGAACAGAATAGAACAGAATTTAATTGTACTATATAGCCCATTATGAATTTAGAAAATTCCTTACAAACGATTTGCATTCAAGATCAGTAGCCTCAAATATTCTGAAGGTATTCACCAGAAATTCTTACATGAATTATGATTGTGTAAATTTGTAATGTTGAGGTTTGCCTGTTCATTTGAAATTGCACAAAGTTGTCTTTGGTGTCTTAATTGTGTGCCACTTTCCAAGACCCATTTAACTCTGGCATAGATTCTTTGGTTAAGTTTTGTGTGGAAAATCTGTATTGCCACTACTGAAGGTATTCAATGGATTTTGTATTATGTTTAAAGTGAACTTGTTTACAATTGGAACATATTCATTTAATATTTCGAACATTGATAAAATCAATAGAAATGTATCATTTTATCAATAGAAATGTATCAACTATCATTTGGATATGTTCTTTTGAAATAATTCCTATGAAATAATTATTAGTCAGAGGTAATTTAATCTTGCCAATATCATTATTGACACTGTCAGACCAGACTCTATATAGTGTAGAGTCTGGTCTGTTGGTTTAATTTTTGCATCATTTGTTAACTTGAAACACCTCTGAAATTTACAATGGATAGGTCTATTACACAGTCTAGTATAATGAGACCAGAAAATTTAAGGCAAAATATTTGTTGAAGAATTTGTTCTACACAATCTAGAGTAAAACTCAACCCTATTTTAACTGCAAAAAAAAATCAACAAAAAAGAAAAAAATGAAATATTTGAAAAAATATTGATGTCAAAATTCTGGAAAAAGTGGTGGCAGGAAAATCTATAAATAGAAACAAGTATAAGTTATTGACCTTTTTCATTTTCCTAAAATAAATACTGTACCTGTTTGACATTTGGAATGGATGTCATATCTGTATAAAGCCTATAGCAGTAATGATAACACTAACTGTGTCAGTGTCACATGATGTGTTGGAACTAAAATATGTTAACTTTATTTCATGTCAAAACTTGAAGATTTAATGTTAATATTGGTTTTTCAAATGTGGAACTAAGTTAATTTATAGTTGATAGAGGTGTTGGAAAGTTATTTTCATGTTTTTGACATTTGAAAATATGAGAATATTTCAAGTTTGGATCTTAAGTTTATTTTTATGATATAACCCATTTGTGGAATTGGTTCATTTTATAGAGCGTTCACCTTTTAACCCTTATAACACTTAACCCATTACCGCATGAACATTTTGTGAAAAATGGCTGTTTTCATTGAAAAGCCTCCTGCTGTTAAAAATTCAAACTGCTATGAAACTATAAAAAATGCTTTAATACTTATCAAACTTGGCACAAATATTTACTGGACCATAGCTTTGTAACGGCATGCTCAATCTTTTTAATTTCCTATTACCACGTCAATGAGGGGACATCTCAAAATTGCCAAAAATCACAATTTTGCATTGATTTTTTCCATCAAAACTGATTAACATCTCAATGGATTGAGATAGAGTCAAAGACTTTTCAGTGTTGGTTACACCTTAAGATCAATCTGAGGCCATTTTTAGCCTCTCACAAGTCCAAAATTTTCTTGGCATTGATGGGACAGCAATGTTTGTGACTTAAATTAGACTCTCTTTTTTTTCTCTCACTATTTGAGGCCTCAAAAGGTGAGGGATGAAAAGGTGTGAAACATGTCTATATGAAGTAAAGGTTTAATATCCTTAAAAGATTTGGCCATCTTTCAATCCGTTTGAAACCATTTTACATTTTAAGGGAATATTTCAAAATAATTTACTGACTTAATAGTGAACGGTGCAGACCATGATCAGATGGTCCAAATATTCCAGCTGATCTTTGTTTGCACTGGCCGTAGGTTAAATTCATATATTCATATATAGGAAAATAAAGTCCTTTAGAATAAAATGTTCTGTCAAACACAAATATATTTCAGAGAAAATTCCACATTTAGGAAAGTTCTGTTAAGCATAAAAAATGTCACCTAGGGAAGTTCTGTCAAACACAAATATATTTCACTGAGAAAATTTCACATAGGGAAGTTCCATCAAACACACATATATATGTCATTAGAAAATTTCATATTGGATTCTCAGTCAAGAGCACAGATACATTATATAGAAAATTCCACATAGGAAAGTTCTGATAAACAGTATTTATTTCAGCTGTTGTAGACATGGGATGTATTATTGTGATTATTTTAACTAGGTTTTCCTTTCTTGTATTCAGGATATACAGAATGAGGATACAGTGAAGACAGGGTCATACCCATCATCTCCTGTCAAAATTAGAATGTTTCCACAAGGTAAGATCTCATATAAACCCTTGTTACATGTAGAGCAGTGTCTAGTGACAATGTTTGTATGATATACAAGGGAAATTGAGCCCAATTAATAAAGTCTCCTAGATTGTAATAGCAATATGAAAGATGTATTTATGACTGTGAATATTCCTTTAAATCTTCTCTCATGGTTTATGAAACAACAACAAGAAATTGAATAGACGAAGAGAATACCTGTGTTCATATCCTTAATTGGCATATAACTACCAGAGATCTGCCGAGGATGGGATATCAAAATGGCCCATTATTTTCAGACCAAGTGGGCCCACGGCCCAGTAATTTCAAATTCATGGCAGATCTCTGACTTCTGGTATTCACTTTTTAAGCTTCCACCTTTGATACTTTATAGATCTTGAGGTGAAAATATAAAGTGGGCCAGCCTTCAGTATAGAGCCTGGCCAGAATGATTGGAACTACATAGTACAGCCTGGCTTGGCTCTATACTGGTGGAAAAAGACTTATCATTTTTGGTACCCATAGGTAAAGGGTTAACCAGAATCAGTTTTTGCAACATATTTTATGGTACAAACACTTAATGTAATGGAGTGCTCTCCCATTTCTGAATTTAGTGACTATACAGCATATTTAATATTTTTCATTACAAGTAGAAGTGACTTAATATTCATGACCAATTTATTGAACAGTGGCCTGATGGCCATATATTTAGGATTGTTCTCTTAGCTGCATGTGTGCTTATCATATTTAGGTTTATTTTTTAGAAGTATTTGGGTTATTTATTATGTTTGGAGCACTTTTTATGGTGGGCATTATATTTAGAAAACTGTTGATGTCTTTTTGTAGATCTGTTCCTGCCATTCTCAGCTGAAATCTACATATGTTACTTCTGTGAAAAAGAGTTTTTGAGCAAAGATAAGATGCGAAGCCACCATAAAGAGTGCACAGAGCGTCCTCTTGATCTACAAAATATGTATGCCAGTGTCCCTTCACGTGATTCTGCCTCGTCTGTTCAGATCCAAGCCATGAGCCCAAAAACTGATGTTGATAGAAATTGGCCTAAATTGTCACTTGACAAGTTCTCTGCCTATCTCAATCTTGTTCCTAAACATACTGCGGCTAAATTGCGTGAACAAAGGCTTAGTATTGAAGAAGTCAGTTGTGAAATACTGGACGACATCGAACCTGTTTCTCCCGTCACACCTAAAACTCCAAGATCATTAATCTCACAGTTGAGCCGGGATGATACGAATCATGGTTCGAGAAAACGCCTCTCTTATTCCTTCTCTATGGACAGTCATAAAGACGCAGTTGTGGAAGAAGCCGAGCCCGATTCTGACGGTGCTGAGACTGAACCGAACACGAAAACAGTTCATGAAAATAATTTTCTGGATATACCTATTAGCTCATTGTTAGGACAGAGAATTAAGAATTACGTACATGTTGACACTCCAATGAGTGTTGTTGAAGACACGGGCACCTTTTGTAGGACCCCCGTGAAAAACACATTTCTTGAGAAATTGAGAAAAAAGCCATTGGCCTATCCAATTTTGTATCGTCCTCGACGTATTGCTAATATGCATAAACAGAACCATATATACAAATTCAAGAAATCTGAAGTGAAAGAATTCATGAATAAGATTAATACTGGGCTGAGTATGTCTAGTATAGAAAAGTGGAAAAGTATGAAAAAGTTCACTATACGAGTACCGAGACTTTCAAGGAAAAAGTTACTGATGTGGATTCCAAGACGAAAGCTGGATAAACAGCTAAGAGGTGCCTTCAAAGGGTTGAAGTATAATCCCTATAGTGATTTAGAGGATATTGAGTGTGAATTACCTGCAGGGCCGACTTTGTTGGCTAAGAATATTGATAAGTTGCTTGGACTAAAGAAGAGGTCAAGTCTAGAGAACTCGAAGATGTCGATGAAGAATTCCTTGTCGCTTAGCAACTTTATATCGGAGGAGATGGAAGCTGAGGTTTCGAAACAGAAACTAACTTTGTACAGGAGTTTATTGTATGAAATGTCTGTCCTTAAACCAGCAGTTGTGATGGAGGATATAGGAGGTCAGGTTAGAGGGGAATATCACAGTAAAAAACAAAGTGGATACAAAGTTAATGTAAAAGTTGATAATGCTGAGGAGAAAAAAATGAAAACACCAAGTGTGTTCAGGGATATGATCCGCAAGAGTAAAGAAGAAAGGATAATGGCGGAAGTTGAAGAACGGGAAAGGAAAGAGGACTATCAGACTCTGAAATCATTACTGATGGCTCCGAAAACCCCAGAAAGGCTTATTTCAAAAAATAGTATGGGAAAAACAAAGCCTTTGTCTGTGGATGCTTATGGTGTTAAAAATGACGCTAGATCACCAAATGATGATAGCGTGTCAATTATGTCGGCTTCTTCTGAAGGAGAATCTCTACATTCAAACTGTTGTCAAGGGTGCTGTGACAGAAAACACCATCAGTCTAAACACAGCTGTAACCGAACAAGTCCTTGTCACACTACACCACCACCATTAATTCAGCCGTTGCATGTGGACGTTGATCTCAATACTATGAAAATTGACGAGTACGGTATTCCCTCGCCAATGTCTATCTCAAGTGAGTCACCTTTTCCACCAACACCCAGTAAATCTAGCTCATCTATACTGGATAATTCAAGTCAACTGAGCGTTAAAAGTATGGACTCGGTAGAAAGTTCCCCAGTTGGTAAAAGGGAGACACGTTCAACTCGTTCATTCGGAATTTCGTCTCCATTTAATGAAGACGGTTCAGTATTTGCTGTAAGTTCCAAATCACAGGACAAAATAAATCTTTCTAGTGTCTCTGATTCATTGATTAAAAACTCGTTACGAAGGGTTCAGTCTGAAGGAATGCATACACGTTCATGTTCAAACACCCCAAAGGACAGTCCAGTAAAACGTCCGATTCGATCTGGGAGCTCCGCCCCAGTGTCACCATCCAAAGTAACGAAACAGATAAAATTACCATTTGACGTTAAACAGGTGTCAAGAAAACTAGAAAGCCCAGCTTTCTTGCAGAGCTCGAACGTTGATTTAAAATTCAAACTTCGGTCCGGAATGTCAGTGAGTGATATAGGTAAATGTGATTCCCCTGAATGTTCAAATTTGTCTCCACAATCAATTGCTGCAGCTTTATGCAGCAACCAAAGCTCAGGAAATGGTTCAGTAGTGAAGGATACTTCAGGTAAAAACAATACTGGCGTATCTTCAGAGGCCAACAATCCTTTAAGAAGGTCCAAACGAAGATCTTCGTTTCTTAGTGAAGGTGTTCAACCTACAAAACTACGAAAGGTCTATTCAGATATGGCAGTTAATACCCGATGATGGTTTCAACTTTAATCTAGCATAATAGATGATTTGTATACATATGTACAGCTTGTATTATTATGTTATATATGAAGTCTGGGGTTGTATATTATAGCTCATCAGATCATTTCATTGACAGTTATTGTGTAATATATCTTTAGTAACATCACCCGATCATTTAAAATTTAGAAACACAGATTCAGGAAAAACATTTACATTGTATTAATGGCAGCAATGATTCTAATTCTGGTATAATCATAGTAATCTTCAGTTTTCATTAATGAAAATAAAGTTAATACAGTTGAGTAATCCATGGTTTTGAATTGCACAGAACTGTGTGAATGATCATAAACATAAAGTTCTTTAATAAGGTAAAAATTATTATATTACAACCCATGTCATCATTAAAAGTAGTGGTTGAGTAGTTCACACAGTAAACTTTGTATCGGGCAATGTATATTGTATCTTTTATCAATTTAGAAAGAATCCTTAATATTAGTTGTAAATAGAAAACACAAGAAAACTGGCTACATCATGTACAGCAACAACACAAGTCAGTTTAAGAACAAACACAAAAAAAACTAAAAAGATATTTAAAAAATAATCGTGTAAGCACATTTTCAACATCTTTGATATTTTTGTAAATATGCAATTAGGGTTGCACACCGGTTCCCGGTATCGGTCCTATACCGAATAGTAACTTCGTAAATTACCGGTATATACCGTTTCGTAAAATACCGGTACTGGATTTGATACTTTTGTAATTTTGTAAAAAAAAATAATTTAATAGTCAATATGTCAAAAAATAAGAAGATTTTTAAATAAAAACAGCCTACAAACACGTAAAACAAACTATGATTTACTATTATCATGCGGCGAGTACGGCTGTCGCGGCAAACTTGAAGTTTGTGACGCGGCAATATTTTTGTAAAAGTATTGTGCCGCTTATATTCAAGATAATAATATTTTTGTACTCGGCAGGAAAATTTAATTATTTGAACTGATTTTGCTAAAAGTTTGTAAGTTTTAAATGTCAAGAAACAACGAGAAAACAAATCAAATACTTGAGTAATCATCAGCACATCGCACACAGTCCTTACAAACACATCGCACACAGCTTTTGTCGTAATGACAATGTAAATCCAAGATATGACAATTGTTTATTCAAACAATGCTTTTAAAAAATAATTAAATCCTTTTTTCAGTTTAAGTCTCTAAACACTCATAATGAATACATATTTAATGTTTCCAGGTTCTTTTCATCCATTACCACATGTACAAATCCACACGTGAATTACGATTTTAACATAAATGAGGCCGAAATATTCCAACAAAATATGCCTCCTTTTGTTTTTGGTGTAACACTGAACTATTATTAAACATGTATACATTTTCTTAACAAAAGAATGCTGACAGAACTTCAATCAAAAAGTGTGAATGTCGGCGGCTCTTTGATGGTGATAGAGTAACAACATCAAAGGGAGGCATATTCTTTTGAATAGCCTATTATGCACCTGTCAAAGGTCAACTTGTGTGTATTACACATTTAGATCTGTGATACTTTAAACAATTGAAACATATTTCATATAGTGTTTTGTAGGATTTTTTGCAAATGTTGGCTAGTATTTTTGCGTATCTGAGCAGTATGGAATTATGCAATTTGGTAAGGACAATACTTTTTTTCTGTAGCAAGATGTTCACGGTGCATGCTATTGAAAAATAAAAGATGTATAAAATTGAAGGGTAAATTCAATATTAATAAATACCAAATCCTTATTATTTGTAAAGCATAGGTATTTGCTTTATGACTTCTACAAGGACTAATATTAGGTTAACATGAAAATGTAAACAAGTCATTTTGGAAACAGTCTGTGCTGACTGTGCATATACATGTATTTCAAAATTTCTAAGTTAATTACTGGTGGAAAATATGTTTGTGCTGTTGTAGTAGAACAGACTGGAAACATAAGTGACTTTGAAAAAACATCTAATGAAATTTCTTACATGTAATTCCAAATTGCAAAGTAAGCCAACCAATCCAGTGATTTCATTTATTACAGTAAACAATAATGTGATTTAAAAAGAATATCAGCATCAGAATAAAATTTCTACACAGTAATAATAATAGCTGTAAGAAAATAACAGATAACCAACTCTCTTAAATTCTTTCAGATGTAGAGATATCAAGCTTAAAACAATAATTTGTAGACTTCTCAGCTGCAGACTGCTGTCCTGCATAAGATATTTTGCTGTGTTTAAATTATGTCATGTTCTTTTGATGAAAAAGTAAAAGTATTTTACAATTAACATGTGTAAATGTTGTAAAAAAGAGAAAACACAAAACAACAAAAGAAAAGTATACTTTACAGCATGAAATTTCAGAAAGACCAGTAATGTAACATATTTATTTTCTATTACTACATGTTATAATTCTTCAGTTCTTATACTTGCAGCAACGGGTTTGGTATTGTAAAAGTATCAGTATCAGTATCGATAAAATACCCGTATCGTTTCGTCAGTACCGGTATCGGTATCGGACCGTTTCGTGAAGAACGATATCCAACCCTATATGCAATAGGGTTTTAACATATTAACACATTGCCACATAGCACTGATTATCATTTGCATTCTTCATGGTTAAATATATCCCTAATTTAATTGTTTCACTTAAAAAATGAATGTTATGTGCTCCTTTCAGATTGTCTTTCAAAAGGTTATGTTGTCACATTTGAATAATCCACAAGATTGTGAATTGTTTACAAATAAGATGAGCTGATCTCCTAAACTATAACATTATTTTGTGACAAATTGTTATCAGAAAATTTGTGTTCAAACCCCACTTTATTCAGTTTCCCATTATTATCCTCGGTCAATTCTTCATTTTGTGACCATGGTTGTTTTCACACAAAAAATCAAAGATTTCAGAGACATTAATAGTTAATGTATTTTGTTATTTTTGTTTGTTTGTTTATTTCGGGAAATATTGCATACATTTAATCAGTGTAAAAAAGTGTTAAAGGCACATAACGCCTCAGAAACAAGTTTTTCTTTCTTTAGATAGGGCAGGCAAGAGTTTTTTCATGTTCAAATAATGGTTTTAGAGCTTGTTAAAGCTGAAAATACATTTTTTTTTACATAAAAATAACAAAATGTAAACGAAGTAGTATTTTGACTTCAATGCAAAATACTAAATCAATATAAGTATACTAATTGCCAAAAAGCAACAGAAGCAAAAGATGGCTGGTAATTGTCAAATTAGTAACTTTTTTTGTTGAATATATAACAGGAAACTCAAACAAATACTTTTGAGAAATAAAACTAAAAACATTTCTGAGGCATAACGGGCCTTTAATAATTAGTATACATGACAAAAATGAAGTTTTCCTTGAAACAGATTGGGAGGAAATATAATCATGACATTTATCTAGTCCTACTTTAAGTTTGAAATACTGGGAAAAATACTTCTAATGTTACTAGGTTGTTGCTTTATATAATTGTTTGAATGATTTGTTTATTTTCTGTGTTCTCAATTACCATCAAGTATTTCAAGTGTATTTTGATTGTTTTGCTTTCATTTTAAAATAGAATATGTTCATTTTTATGTACCGTACTTAACCCTTAACCTCATGAATTTATATAATAGACTTGCCCATCATTGTGGATTTTGGGACAGTCCATTATATGTTTACGGGATTTTTATCTTCAATATAAAATACAAAAGAAATGAGCTACCAACTGTCTAGAGCCTGGTCAGATTGCACTGTTGTTCTCTTGTTCAGCTCCAACAGGGCAAAGGTTAACATTTATAATCTTGAATGAATTAAAAGAATTACTGACAAGCATTATGTGCACCTCTTTTAGGTGTCAAATGTAAAATATACCTATATATATATATATGTCTCAATAATGTGTTTCGTGTATGTTTAAAATGGACTGAAAAATCATAGATTTAGATGTACATAGTAAAATATCTGTGATGATTATTCCAATATTTAGTTCCTAGTGTTTGAGTAGCATGATCACGATTGTAGACTAGTGTTAGTCATAAAGAATGAATTTTATTAAAGGCTACTTAGTATTTTTGTGTGTTCTTAAGAAGAAGAAAAAGGGTACACCAATATTTGTGGTGATTATCTTTTTTTCTATATATCTGTAAACATTTAAATGATTATTTGCTTGCCCTAGTATGGATGTTACCGGTATATAAGTGCCATTTACTTGTCATGCTCCAGTCATGTGTAAATGTATTTTGTTGGGGTTTTAAACATGAAAATAGTTTTTAAGTCGAGATTGCAATTGTAGGCAGCTCCTTGATGGATTTTTGGCATGAATTTTCATTCAGTATGTTAACTTTTTACATATTACACATTTTTACTATTACACAGTCAAATTTGAGTTTTTAAAAATTTTCAAAGTGTAATTTAAAAAAAAAAGGTAAGAAATGTTTCCCTGGAGTCTTTCAATTGATAATGTCTATTAAGTATGTAAAGGTTCATTATAATATTGGGGTTACTTCAGTATATGATTTAAAAAAAAGAACTACAGAAAAGATTTTTGTTAATTCATAAGTGTTGAAAACAGAACATAATAATATTTCTTCAAAGTACATTGTTGCTTAACACTCTGCCTGCTTTTGGAAACTGCATGTAACTATGTGGCCAGTACAAACCATGATCAGCCAGCCAATCTATGTTGTCTAATCATGGTCTGCACTGTTTGCTATTTAGTCTGTATTTATTTGAAATATTCCCTAAATATCATAAATGGTTTTGTCCAGATTGAAAGGTTGTCAAGTTGAAGATATTTATTGCGAACATGTTAAAGGGTTACTTATGCAAGATGTAAGAATATGCGAGAAATACTTCAAAAAAGATATTATATGTAGACTTGTACAGTATGTATATTTAAATGTTTATATGTATGAAAAATAAGCATGTTGCATAACAAATTTTACCGTTACCAAATTAAGTTGTTGATTAAGTTTTATTTCCATGTATTTTTTATAAGCTATGCATTTGGAATCTCTTGTTAAATTATTAAGTGCTATTTCTTTATCATTTTGAACACTTTCTTGTCAATTTATCTGACATACCTGGTACCCGGCACTATTGAATATATTTTTAATAGTCTTTTGTATAAGATGAGCATAAGTGTAATAATAATATATACATTATAAAGTGATGTATTATTGACTAAATGAGATGTAAACTTAAAGGAACTCCACTGAGGTTAAAAAATCTAAAAACATAAAATTTGAATTTCTTACATAATTTCAGCTCGGGCTCTTAAAACAGAAATATATACAAAAGATAAAATAAGAAAATATACTCAGAAATAAATTTAAATTCATATTTTCACCATTTCAAAAAACTTCAGTGGAGTCCCTTTAATATATCTTTATTATCACAAGAATCTTGCATTTTGTAGAACTGAGTATTTTTTGTTGATGAATTATGTATATGCACTTTATCATAGCAGAAAAAAAATCATTTCATGGAAATTGTGTTAAATATAGATGACTTTTCACATCCCAATAGATTAGTTTATCGCAACAGTTTTATTCCACAGTGTATATTATGTGCAAATCTAATTTTTCATAAGTAAGGAATTGTAAAATTCCATCAGCATGTTGGATTTGAATAGATATCAAATATTTCCTGATTTGTAGTACCCTAATGAAGTGGGTATTTTTTAAAATGCTTCGTTATTGATCGCTGAAACCTCTGGTTTACATGTCTATATTGACTGAACCATGCATTATTCTACAGCATCTTATGTAAAATTGGTATTTGACCTGAAAAATGTATATGATATGCAAAGATTTAAACAAATATAATTACTTTCTTGATAATTGTTGAGAAGAAATACAATTCTTCAAATGGCTTGGGCAATCTTTGGGACCAGTTATTATACTGTTTACTGTATAATTCTAATATTTTGATATCTAGATTCCCCAAATTATCAATGAACTCTTCCAAAAACACACATCAGGGGCAAGTCCATTGTAAAGATATAGCGTGGTACAAGTAGTGGTTAATATTGAACGTAATCGTGCAAGACAAATGAGAATTTCATGGATTTATTTTCCTGGTAAATGTTAAAACAGTTTTCATAATCATGTACTCCTTTGTCTCGAAAAAAAAAACAACCCAACAACCCAGCCTGTATAACAATATACTGTAAGGAAAGAAAATTGTAGATTATTGTAATTGTTTCAAGTGACTATTCATGTTTAACATGAAATTTTATTGTTTTCCTGGAAGAAATGCATATGAACTGAATGATTCACTCTATTTGGTATTTAAAAGCACTTATAAATGTAAATCATGAACATTATATTCTAGTAGTTGTTTTTTTCCCCTTTTTAATTATTGTTAATCTTATTTGATATCAACATTACATTGAAAATCAAAAAATAATAGTTTCTTTTAAACCTGGTTAATTTGCTTTCAGTTTGATTTTATATAAATTTGTTTAAGAAAAAATTTACTGAAAATATATTTTGTAAGCTGCTTTCTCTTGGAATATGCTATTGAACAAACTGTATTATAATATTATTTACACATATGGTTCTGAAATGTATAAAAAAAAATTGTTGATTACTTGAGATTATTGTTATGATTATTTGGCCTGACATAAAATACACACCTGTATGCTTGAACAAGATTTTGTTTGTATGTGACAGTCTTAAGGAGATTGGCTGTTTACGTTTTTTACTAGTAATGGTAAAAAACTGCATGTTTATTTATGTAAAGAAAGTATTGTTTTGTCAAAGTTTGACAATCTTATTGCAAGTTGTTCTTATGATTGATATATAAATATATTTTACAAGGAAAATGGATATTTCCTATATTATATAAAAGAGTGTCAAGCAAGTTAAATGTAAATAAAATTAAAAAAAACAGACTAATTTTTTTCTATTTATACTACTTAAACCCATCTCTCTAAGTAAGTTTTTTCTTAATGAATAAAATAAACAGTGAGTGATAAAGGTTATATTTGACTTGATCAGCATAGAAAACCTCCTTTTATAAATTAATACAAGTGATATACAGTGAGTGATATGGATTATATTTCACTTCATTATCTTAGAAACAATCTGATCTGGCAGCTTTTTTGTCTAATTTGGAAACCTGTGTATCCATTTGTGAAACAAATAAACAAATGAAAAACATTGGACAAGTCATTTGGTGCCCCCCCCCCCCCCCCCCCCCCCCGTCTTGTTTATAAAGAAAAATCATTAAACTCAAAATTTGCTGTATTCATTTATGTCCAAAACTGACCTTGGTCATGTTTGGCTAATTAACTTTCATATGTACATAATCAAAATGTTAAAAATTTCAAATAAAAAAACCATCTAATTTGGGATAAGATTCAGAAATAGATACAATTGTGATCAAGGTCAATATATGGCTTACCATTTCAAAGAACTTGTCTTAAAAACTTCTAAAATGAAATCATCTCATGTCATATATCAAGTACTGTCATTATGTGTAGGTGAAATATTAAATCTGTTATCATTGTGTTGAAATGAATTATAGTATGAATTGTGACCCTGAACTTATTCCTTAATCCTTTCTCAACACAGGGCCTGGTTGGTTATTTTTTTGCTGTCAATATTCTCTTGCTAGATTAGTCTGCTAGCTGTAAATGATCCTGTTAAGTACTGTAGATCATATGAAGAGTATTTTCATGTTGCCTATACCATGTGACTTTTTGTGATCTGTGTGGGGCAGACACAACCAGTAAAGTCTGTCCAGAATTTATTTTCTTTCAAAACTTTTAAAAAAAAATTGTATGGGATAAAATATAGGGTCTGTTTATAGATAGATCCCTACACAATAACAATAGATTTAACCACAAACATTGACATGTGCTCTTTTCTTATTGTATCCACTGATCTGATAATTAGAATAAGACAGGTCAGGGATCTATGCATTCATGTGAGTAACCCATACATAGGTTTTTTTTTTGGCTGTGAGTGGGGTAGTAAAGTGAAACTGTGTTGTCTGATTGTCCAAACACACGGTTTCACTTTAAGAAAAAATACTTATACTTGTCTAAAAAACAACAGTATATGTAATTTACTAAAATGAGCAAGTCTGCACTTTATCCGGTTTAAAATATTTAAAATGATTTATTAAAAAGTTATGAAAGAAAATAATACCAAGACCTATTGGTTTTTTCCCTCCCCTAGGCAGATCAAAAATGTTAGGTGTTATAGGCAATGTTTTTGTAGGTATTTTAAATACATGTATATATATCAAGTGTATATATTTAGTCCAAATGCACTAGAGTATTATATAATTGTGTAATGATTTATAAAGAATGTATTAATGCCTAAATTGTTTGGTACAACCCTCTAAACATTTGTTAATTTTATGCACCAATATGCTTATTTTGTGATTTCAATCAATTTGTTTGTGTACAATACTGGATAAATATAATAGGAATACAATATTTTTGTGAGAAAATAATGTATTTCAAATGCTGTTTTATAACACTGTTTTTCAAAACAAAAGTTATCTTGTTAGGCCTGTTTTAGATAATAGAAAAATGTGATCATATTCAAATTATTCACTAAGGTTTTTTTAAAGGCACATTATGCCTCAAGAACAAATACAATTTTAATTCTTAAGAATAGGGCCAACATGAATTTTATAATGTTTAAATAATGGCTTGAGATAATTTCTGAAGAAAGTAGCGATAAATGTGAAATTATTTGTTATAAAACTAGCAAAATGTAAACAAAGTAGTATTTTGACTTCAATACTAAATACCAATGTTTTACAAATGTACTTAATGCCAAAAAAGCACCAGATGAAAAAGATGTTTCAGGTAATTGGCTAATGAGTAACTATTTGGATACAATTAAAAGTACACCAAAATTAAAAAGCTTTTAAGAAATAAAAATAAAAACATTTTTTGAGGCATAATGCGCCTTTAACTTAATGAGTTTGTTTATTTTGAATAATAATATTTAACACTGGGCACTTTCTTGTACAACTTTGTAAGTGCATCCTAATAATGATAAAGGTTGTATTGAGCCGCGTCACGACAAAACCAACATAGTGCGTTTGCGACCAGCACGTATCCATACCAGCCTGCGCATCCGTGCAGTCTGATCAGGATCCATGCTGATCGCTTACCAACCCTTTTACAAGTAGAGAAACTAATAGCGAACAGCATGGATCCTGATTAGACTGCGCTGATGCGCAGGCTGGTCTGGATCCATGCTTGTCGCAAGCGCACTATGTTGGTTTTGTCGTGACGCGGCTCATTTCTTGTGTACAGCAGGGTGTTATTTTCTTATATATTCTGGTTTAGTAACAAGTTTTATATTGAAGTTTTTATAGGCACAATCCTAGCATAAATTAGAAAACAGAATTTAAACAATATAGACAGGATATTTCTATTCTTCATGAATTCATTATTTCATAGTTTTAGGAGGGTCAGTGGAGAATATAATTATTATTTATAGAGCAAAATTTTCAGAATTTATATACTTTGTCCATATATATGTATAGCTTAGTATAATTAAGGGAAAATTTGTCCATAAGGCAAGAAGATGTTGTTTATTGAGGAAAAATATGTATTACTTTTACATTGTAACATTAAATGAAGTGTTTGAACAAATAATGTATAAGAGTGTGTAAACTGTACATATATTGTGTTTGAAGTTATGTGTGTAATGCATTTCTAGTGGAATAATTCACTTAACATAATGCATTTATTGATTATTTTTTCAAGATAAATAAACATAATTTCACATAATGTATTAAGGAATGTTCTTTTCACTTTGTATCTTCAAATTATTACAATGTATATCATATAAATAACATCATGATCTTATGTGTTATGTTAGTTACAGTTTTCCTGCAACATTATTAGTGATATTTTCATCATATTTGCCTATTTGTTTATATTTGAAAACAAAAAAATGCCAAAATGTGCACCTGTTTACTATTTTCTTGAATAAAACAATGTTGCATCATTCTATATATAGTTGTTTTTTTGTGTCGTCTGCTACAGAGCGTCTTATAGGGATCACTTCTCCGTCTGTTTGTCCGCCTGTCCGTCTGTCCGTCCGTCGTTGAGAATCTTAGTATCTTGCACAAGTCTACAAACAGTCTTACATACGCTTCAGATAATAAAAAAGCGTTTTCTATTTTTCAAAAAAATATATCATTTAAAATACTGCCATATAAACTGTTACCATGTCTACATATAAAAAAGTCATTTTTTTCCGTTTAAGTATTTACTACAATGTTGATAAGAACATTTAAAGTGTCTATATTCGGCTCCCCGTCGTCAGGCGGCGACTGTATAAAAAGACCACATGTAATACAAGTATTCTACTTGCTACAAGCGAAACTACTTCAGGCCGAACAATTACAGAACACTTCAGACTTTACTTCATTTTCACATTATACCAAATGCGGTTTTAAGTTAATTACAAGTACCGGTACTGTTATACAGATAAAAAATATTGAACTTTTTTTTCTATGTATTTTTGTAATGTGTTCAACTTTGATTTTGACCTGCCAACTGCTTTTTCTAGGAATTTCGATACCAAAAATACTTGTACGAATAAGGAAACTGTATAGGATTTGTTCATGCAGATTGTGAGCGGGGAAGGGGAGGGGCTGGTTGATTGCTTTATAACATAAGATGATATATGTACCTGCAAACCTTCCTGTACCAGTTTTATAGTTTTGAACTGTATCCTATTTGGGCCAGTAAAACAATCAAATGTTAAATCTATTCATAATAAAAAAAAAGCGACACAAGAAATTTGTGAAAATCTTGCATGTCAACAGGAAATGTGTGAAATGGTCCCAAACCAGACACCGTATGTGCTACACCCTGACGGAGCTTTACTTAAATGATATACAAAATGTATGTATAAAATTGCCGTAATTATGTAGATCTATGGTATACATAATTTACAGATTTTAACTGGGATATCACAGAATTATTTGATGGTTATAATGATCAAAGTTGAACGGGTTTGAAAGGATTATCATTATTAAGTATTAAATATTGAAAGTATATAAACGAAATGTGTAACTATTTAAATATTTAGAAAGGATTTCAAACCGAACTTTAAAATGATATAATCAAATGTGCGAGAAAAGAACAAAATCGAAAAGGAATATACTATGTTCTTCTCTAAGGCAGCTTGCCAGCATATTTATGATAACTTCATAAACAGTTCGAGTGTTTTTAAAGCATATTGTAAAGTATGCAAATAAAGTACTTTTTGAGCTAGACTTAAAGGCACATTATGCTTCAGAAACGAATACATGTTTCCTCATATAGAAATAGCAGATATTAAATAATTGTTATGAGCGTGTTAGATGCTTATCACCTGAAGAAGATGGCGCTGAATTTGAAATGATATGTCATAAAAGAGCTTGACTTTCATACAAAATAATAAATAAGCCGCGTCACGACAAAGCCAACAAAATGGGTTTGCGACCAGCATGGATCCAGACCAGCCTACGCATCCGCGCAGTCTGATCAGGATCCATGCTGTTCGCTATCAGTTTCTCTACTTTCTATAGGGTTAGGGTTTGTAAGCGAGCAGCATGGATCCTGATCAGACTGCGCGGAGGCGCAGGCTGGTCTGAATCTTTGCTGGTCGCAAATGCATTACGTTGGTTTTGTCGTGACGCGGCTCAAATCATTACAACTACACTTATTGTCGTAAAGCAACAGAAGCAAAATATGGTTCAGATAACTGGCCAATGAGTAACAGTTTGAAATCTATAACAGGGCATAAAAAAGCTTTTGAAATAAAAAAAAGTACATGATTGTATGTACACAAGTTATCGCATTTTGGGGGCACAATGGGCCTTTAACTCGACGTTGAATAAATAATAAGACTGAAATCAGAGCAGTTCTGTGCATAATGGGTCTTAAAACACTCTCAGCCAAAAAACTTAAATAAATTATGATAAAAAGCCCATAAATTGCGTAAGTAAATAGGCAGAAATACGGTTATAAAACAGTCATATAAGTAAAAACTTCAGTTTTATTTTGCATTATACATGTTAATTATACATGATCTGTGGTTACTTGAATTTCTCTTTTACAATACAATATAATTCAATTTACAAATTTAAACAACAACAACAACAGAATGTGAGATGAGAAGCTTTAAGAAGAAATCAATCGTTTTAATTAAGTAACTCTGAACATGAACATTTATATTTAGTTCCTTTTAATTGTCCAATCTACAAAACTATCGTTACTCGTGTTTTTGTTGTTGTTTTTTGTTGTTGTTGTTTGTTTTTTAACTGTTTATTCAGTTACTTTTTCTTTGAATAAGTTTTTTTTTCGTGTACCTTTAAATAAACTGGTGATGATGAAAACTGCTCAAATGGTTTGTGCTTAGGTCGAAAAAACTCATATAATCAAATCTAAAGTCCACTGATTCCCAAAAAGCTATTTTGTTTTCATTTTTTCTTATTTTTAGTATACTGTTACAGTTCCAAAATGGTACGCATTTGCCATATCTCTAAACCATGCTTTGCCATTTCTTCTATTAGAAATGTTTTGTTGCTTGAATGGAAGTCAAAACACTACATTGTTTACACTTTACTACTTTTATGGCACATTATTACACATTCAGCACCATTTTTTACACGTGATACGCATCTTATATGGTCTAAAACGATTATTAAAATATTAAAAAACGCATGTTTGCCTTTTCTTGAGAGAAAGAAAAACATAGTCATCTCTAAGGCTTAATGTGCACAACATGCCTGATGTATGGTGGCTGATTTCTACCATTTCGTGTCTTCGCCCCTCTAAAGTCGAAGGCGAAGACACGATAATGTGCTCATGTATCGTAAAGTGGCGAAGACACGAAATGGCAGAAATCAGCCACCATATTGATGAGTGAATTATTGAGACTGCTTGTTATCTCTTCATACACATTAACCCGTGCATTAATGATTGTTCTTCCTCATTACCATACAGCAACCATAGTTAAAGTATAAAATCGCGAACTTCGGCACATGTAACACATTCTACCCAGTGATTTACGTAGCTATAAAAAGTTATAAACTCGGCGTAGCGTAAAATAGAAACCACGATTATCAAGGACGGTTAATTCCCATAATGAACAACTCTTGTGCTTTCCTTATTTAAGATGATCTCTTCACATTATCTTACACTTCATGTACTTATATATGTAATAGACATTTCCTGCTTAAATACATTAACATTTCATTATTTATCAAAGTATGAAAATTTAGTGAAAAATGCAACAGTTTCACTGTTTAAAAAATGTTGCGTTTTTTTTCCTGATAATATTAAGTTACTCCGAATGTCATTTCGTTAAAATACCTTTAGATTTGCCAAATTTTATACAGCTGTCGGTAGAGCTTTGGACTGCGAATCGGGCGACCCGTGTTCGATTCCCGGACGGCGCATGTCACTTTCGTTGTGATTGAAATCTTTTCACAGTCATTCGACCTGTACATCTGCTCTTGCATGTACAGAAATAATCAGTTCCTTGCGAAAGTGAAAGCAACTAGTACTGGTAAACTGCTTGACAGATAACGATACGGTGGCTGAACTGTGGTGAATTCAATGTGGCTTACTGTCGTGATCCGGAGTGAAAACTACCACCACCACCACAATAAAGTAAACGTCTTAAGTTAAAATAAATCCATTCTCTTTTTATGTTTGCATTTAAAGTTTTCAAAACTTCCTCTTTTGGATTTATAAGTAGCATTATGTATATAATTAAAATCTGAATAGCTAATATTTAATTAGTCCCCTACCGGTTTACCGGAGGGGACTTTAGGTTTACCCTCCGTCCGTCTGTCCGTCCGTCTGTCTGGCAGTCCGTCAGTCCGTCCACAAAACTGGATTCCGCGATAACTTGAAAAGTACTGAAAATATTTTTTATGAAACTTGATATATGGATAGATGGCAGTATGGAGATTATGCACGTCTTTTTCTTTTCTTCCTATGTTGAAAATTCTGGTTGCTATGGCAACAAATAGGCTGAAAACATGGCAAATTTTACACATAAACTGGATCCAGTGATAACGCAAAAAGTACAGGAAATATTTTTATGAAACTTGAAATATGGGTAGATGGCAGTCTGGAGATTATGCTCGTCTTTTTCTTTTCTTCCTATGCTGAAAATTCTGGTTGCTATGGCAACACATAGACTGAAAATATGGCAAATTTTACACATAAACTGGATCCAGTGTTAACGCAAAAAGTAATAGAAATATTTATATGAAACTTATAATATTGGTAGATGGCAGTCTGGAGATTATGCTCGTCTTTTTCTTTTCTTCCTATGTTGAAAATTCATGTTGCTATGGCAACACATAGACTGAAAATATGGCAAATTTTACACATAAACTGAATCCAGTGATAACTCAAAAAGTACTGGAAATATTTTGATGAAACTTGACATATGGGTAGATGGCAGTCTGGAGATTATGCATGTCTTCTTTTCTTCCTATTTTGAAAAAAAATGGTTGCCATGGCAACAAATAGGCTTAAAACATGGCAAATATAACAATATTTGTGATTAGTCAAAAAGAGCTGAAAATTTTTATGAAATTGCATCTTTAATTCAAGAGTTATCTCCTCTTTAAGAATTTTGCTTTTAAAAATGTTATATTTTGGTAACAGGGGTGTTTCAAATATTTACTTTAGAGTGTCCTTCAGTCCGTCTGTCTGTCTGTTCATAAAAACTGTTTCCTGTGATCACTTTTAAAGAACTTTTTTAACAAATTTACTTAAAATAGAGAAAAATTTGAAACATTAGTGAATGGCCAATGGCCCCTCAGAATGTTGATGGGGTTCTTACCGGTAGGGGACTTATGAATTGCTTGCAATACTATGATAATTGCCTGTTTGATATTGTTTTCTTCCGGACACATTTTGCCGTTTATTTCTTATTGCGATTTATTTTTCATTGTATAGGCCTTACAAGCGACGATCATGTTTTATGTTTAAATTGTGAATAATAATCAATAATCGAATTAAAATTGTTTTATTAATTATTTTATGTCATCATGGATTATCTTCGGATTAATAAAATGTTTGTTGTGATGATGATTATAGTGTTAGTTTATGGTAAGTTATCTTAGTTTCACCCACAAAATTTATTATTAAAATTCTATGACTTAAATTAAAATCCACTTTTTTTTCTTAAATTGTTTCTGTATTTTCTTTTGAATTACCGCTTTTGTTTATTGTATATTCTAATGAACAGATTAATGGATACAATAAGAATGTGTCCACAACATAAATAACTATAATTTTGTCTAACTGTATTTATTGCCAAATAGCAACAGATGAAAACGATGGCAAGTGGCCAATAAGTAACTTTTTGGAAACTATAAAAAGAAGTACATCAAAATTACAAAAATAAAACTTTGAGAAATAAAAAATAAAATCATTTCTGAGGCACAATGGGCCTTTAATTAATATAGGGCTATCTGACGTTTTACACAATTATATTTGTTGCCGTGCTGGTGGCACAATATACCTTGCGCTGACTTCAATCAGTCATGAAAAACGTATGTTGTTTGTTTGTTTATAACGTTAGTATTATAAAAATAACGGATATCTACAACACATGTGTGTCAGTGTACGATATATAGAGGATATTCAAGTTTTTTTCTATACATGATTTATTTTTATCGAGTGGTATGAACACAAAATATTTCATAGTGGCAATAGCCACGAGTTAAATATGATAATTTCATGCCACAAGATGAAAATTAATCATGTATTTATAGAAAAAAATTGAATTTTCTGTTTATAATATACATTTTTCCCCTTTTTTGACATTATAATTATAAACTTCCCTTAAATTTTGTTGTACTGGCAGAATTTAAAAGTAAGTAGTCCGCAAGACACCAGTGAAAATGCGAAAAATATGTTTCACTGCAGTGAAAAATATTTTTTTACAGTGAAAATACGGAAAATGAAAATACACATTTTATTTCATTCAATATTGCTCAATATTTCATTTGTCAGTATATAATATAATGTTTTAGGCAGCTATAATCAAGCTTTATTGTCGTGACGCTAGATCACAACTAAATATTTTGACAAAGTAAATACTGTTATGCTGTAAGACCTCTATTTATTTTTTTTTGTCTTGTGAATCACAACTCGTTTTTTTTTTTTCAAATCATGAGTACTAGACAATTGACATCTTTTGATCAGAAGGACTTCCAAATTTAGCCTAAAACGATCCAATAATGTATATATCTGTATTCCCTTCGGCACTGTGATCCAATATTTTACTAAATGAGCATTCTTGAAACAATCAGAAAGCTTTGATGTTCGTTTTTTTGTATATGATTACCATAATTTTGCATAATTAACCTCGCTGTTTTAAGAAAAAAGAAACGTCGTTCTGATTCCTGAACTAACTGCATTTTTTAATCTTTCTAAAACCAGAATTATATTCAGCATTCAGTATAACACAGCCCATTAAAGAGGAATCTATGTAATGTTTCTGATATAAGTCGAATAACTAAAGTTGAATTTCATTTAGGTAAAGCTACACATGGACTTGTACGCGTGAAGTAACAGCTGAGAATAGTACCCTCCCAGAGAACAATGTCAGTCCAGAGGGCAAACTCCTTGAGGGTAGAGTGTCAACCGAGGCAACTCCTGAGGGTAGAGTATTCAACCGAGGCAACTCCTGGAGGTAGAGTGTCAACCCGAGGCAACTCCTGAGGGTAGAGTGTCAACCGAGGCAAACTCCTGAGGGTAGAGTGTCACCGAGGTAACTCCTGGGGTTAGAGTATCAACCAAGGCAACTCCTGAGGTAGAGTGTCAACCGAGGCAACTTCCTGAGGGTAGGTATCAACCGAGGCAACTCCTGAGGGTAGAGTGTCAACCGAGCAAACTCCTGAGGGTAGAGTTGTCAACCGAGGCAACTCCTGAGGGTAGAGTGTCAACCGAAGTAACTCCTGGGGGTAGAGTATCAACCAAGGCAACTCCTGAGGGTTAGAGTGTCAACCGAGGCAACTCCTGAGGGTAGAGTGTCAACCGAGGCAACTCCTGAGGGGTAGAGTATCAACCGAGGCAACTCCTGAGGATAGAGTGTCAACCGAGGCAACTCCTGAGGGTAGAGTGTCACCGAGGCAACTCCTGAGGGTAGAGTGTCAACCGAGGCAACTCCTGAGACTAATGTATCACCGGAGAACAGTGCTACATCTGAGCCGAATCCTGGTGGCGAAAGTCCAGAAGGGGAGGGTTCCCCAAAGGAGAGGGATATCCAGCAGGAGAAGGAATTCCAGAAGGAGAGGGAGATCCAGAAGGAGAAGGAAAATTCAGAAGGAAAGGGAGATCCAGAAGGAGAAGGAAATTCAGAAGGAGAGGGAGATCCAGAAGGAGAAGGAAAGTCAGAAGGGGAATCGGAAGGAGAGTTGTATCCTGTGGGGCGAGAGGCTTCCAGAAGTTTATTGGTCCCAAGAAGATAACAGGACGCCAGAGAACGAGAGACATCCAGAAAATGAACCTGAAAAACCTGAACCGGAAGATAATAAAAAAACACCACTATAAAAGATCTCAGAGATACGGATGGTAATTTTTGCCATATGTTTAACTGTTTAACCATTTTTTTTTCATCAATATATTCAAATGCTGAGCAATTGTCGAATTGTCCTTTGACAACGACTTTGGTTGGGCGATACATACACAAGGCAGTAAATAATGCGCATATTTCAGGCATATGTATAATTTAATGCACTTAAAAAACCTAGTAAATTGTTAACTGAGCTCTTCCTTCTAAAATAGAAACCTTAATGAATGCTCTAAACGAAAAACATTTGAAAATATTGCATACTCAGTTTGATTGAGCATGTTGCTAAGTGCAAGCTACCGTCCACGCCTCCCCCATCCCCGGAGCACCCATTTAATTAGTATTCAATATTTCAGCGCGCCATGACAAAACCAACATAGTGGGTTTGCGACCAGCATGGATCCAGACCAGCCTGTGCATCCGCGCAGTCTGATCAGGATCCATGCTGTTCGCTTACCAAGCCTATTACAAGTAACAAAACTGAAAGCGAACAGCATGGATCCTGATCAGACTGCGCGGACGCGCAGGCTGGTCTGTATCCATACTGGTCGCAAAACCCATTATGTTTTTTTGTCGTGACTCGGCTCATTTGAACATGAAAATGGCGGATTTTTAATTGAGAAGAATCTAAACGCCAAGATTTGAACTTTCTTCAGTTATTATGTCTATTTTGTATTTTTAAGAGGTTTTCTGTAATATTTTTGTTATACATGTAGTATTTTTAATCGCGGAGAACATCGACTATATATACATGTAGTTTTGTATTTTAAAATAAAACAACTTTCACCAGACTACTTCTGATCCAGCATAAGACCTTTTGGGGGAATTTTTACACAAGAAATTTAAGAGGTACAAGTGTAATATTTTACATATTTTGTTATCATGTTCACAGTTGAATGGATCATTGAAAATGTATATCCATAAGAAATTATATTTAATCTTCGATTTAGGAAGTAGGTCCTATTTACAAATCAAAACAAATTACTTTCAGTGTTGGAACTAGTTTACAACAGTCGGGTGACCTGGAGAAAATGTCAATTTTACGTAGTTCATGAGCCACGCCATGACAAAACCAACGTAATGCGTTTGCGACCAGCACGGATCCAGACCAGCCTGCGCATCCGCGCAGTCTGATCAGTATCCATGCTGTTCGCTTACAAAACCCAATAACAAGTAGAGAAACTGATAGCGAACAGCATGGATCCTGATCAGACTTCGCGGATGCGCATGCTGGTCTGGATCCATGCTGGTCGCAAACGCACTATGTTGTGTTTTTGTCATGGCGCGGCTCATATTTTTTAATTTCTCATTTCCAAAAAAAAAAGGAAAACTCCAATCAGTGAATGTTCTTTGTATACAAATAATCAGATAAAATCGTTTACCTATTCTAATTGAAAAACGGTTTAAGCATAGTGGTTATAAGCAGCAGTATTTATTTAAAACACTCTCGAATCCGTTCCTGGAACCAACCAGTACTAAGCAATGAGTGTAAAATTTTCTTTTAGGTAATATAGTCAGTCACAGTATGAGAAATACGGAAACTTTCAATGTGTATAAGATGGATATGCATGCCAATAATATATTCCGTGGTACGTAGTCTTGCCAAAATCCAGAATTTATTTCACTAATCGTCCTTTATGAGCCATTTTTATCACCGTGCTTTAACTAGGTTTTTAGACTTTAAATATTATTGTTTGTTTTTGTAGATATCAACTCAGTCAACGAGGCTCTAGAAAAAAACACTGATAATTGTACTTATTTTGTTTACCGTCCTGTTAACAACTTGTGTCTGCTTTCTCTGGAAAGGGTAAGAAGACTTATTAGATATTTTTACAATTAATAATATTACAATAGATTTTAAGACATTTAAGAATGGTTTGTTAAAACACTAAGTCTGCTAGCGGAAACTGGTTCTACATATGCCACCAGAGAAGGCCAAGATAAGCAAACACATCTGCGCTGTCTGACGATGGTGGCGCTGTCTGACGATGGTGGCGCCGTCTGACGATGGTGGCGCCGTCAGACGATGGTGGCGCCGTCTGACGATGGTGGCGCTGTCTGACGATGGTGGCGCCGTCAGACGATGGTGGCGCTGTCTGACGATGGTGGCGCTGTCAGACGATGGTGGCGCCGTCTGACGATGGTGGCGCTGTCTGACGATGGTGGCGCCGTCTGACGATGGTGGCGCCGTTTGGCGATGGTGGCGCCGTCTGACGATGGTGGCGATGTTCGTTATTCTTTCAGTATAAATTTTGAAATTTTACCTAAAATGACATGGACAAGTCAGATAAAAATATTCAACGTGGTAAGAATTAAGATACAGTGTAACTTCTGAAAACCGACTAGCCAAAAAGTTCGGGATTTGGAAGTTTCCGGAATTCAGAATTTCGGAATTATCCGTTGAACACATCAGTTATTTAAGTAATACATGATATATGAATGTGATACAATTTATAAAATGGCAGAATTTGATGATATTTAAAAAAAAGTTTATTATATTTTATAGTCATCTTTAATTGACTTTTTTGATACAATTCAGCGTTATAGCTACAAGTACATGTATGATTATGTTTGTGTCCTGGTTTTATGGGGGAGATTACAGAAAAAAATAAAAATGCTTATTTCGAATTTCGGATAAGACGAACATTCATAGCTCATTTTGCACTTTGGTATGACCGAATGTACAATTGTATGGCTTAAAAACTGGTCTAAAGCTCTTTAAACAAAACAATCAATCATGCATGCCACAAATAGTATTACAAAATATATGACTATTATTTCAGAAAATCTCGCAGAAGCAAAATGGACTTTAAAAAGGAGATACCAGAGTTCTTTGTCGCAGTCGGTCCAGGGGAGTTCAAGCAGACGGTTATTCAGCTACCAGCAAATAAGGAAAAAGTCGGACTTAGCAACTGAATGTCTTTTAACGACGACATGTTTTCAATTTTTCCATTTATTTCATTAATTGAATATATCCAGAGACTCTCATGTTTCTTTGCAATTATTTAGCGACATCTTCATTTCAAGTCCCAGGCGCTTCTGAATACTTTGTATAAGTCTGTTTTGCAAAGTTTACTCATTGACACATTCGTGATTGATATATAATATAGGTAAGAACAATGTAACAGTTATCGTAGTCTTGATATATCGACGAATTGACGTATTCAACCAAGTCATAGTCTTCGACGAGATGTTTTTCGATGCAATGTCGTGCACTGTTGATTAAATATCTGTCCTTTGAAACTTCAGTTTCATACTTCCTTTTTTATGTTGTTACTTGTGCGTTGGTTTTTTTTTTTCGATTTCTTGAGGGAGTTAAATTTTTTAAAGGAACTCGACTGAGGTCCAAAAGCCTTAAAACATAAAATTTGAATTTCCTACAAAGATCGATCAATCACGGCACTAAAACAGGAAGATATGTAAAAGACGAATAAGAAATATACTCAGAAACAAATTGAAAATCGTATTTTTATGATATTCTAAGCCCGATTTGAGTGAAAAGCGTTGTAATAATTATTCTGGAGAAGCGGAGTGAGCGAATGATTTGAAAATTTACACACAAGTCATTAGTTTAGACTTACTTCAAACGAACGCAACATTAATCTCGAAAATTATTTCCCGTCATGTCAGAAAACCTCATTGGAGTCCCTTTAAGACAGAAATAACTGCAAAAAAGTCTTTCAATTAATTTAGGTTATTTATGATATTGCCATTAGAATGTGTCTATTATTTCATGGCATAAAGATGAGAACATTTTTGTGTTGAGGCTAGTTATCTTATTCAAGTTATGTATTTATTTTTTTTTGAAAGTGTTCAAAGTCTTGTATCCGCGCAGTCTGATCAGGATCCATGCTGTTCGCTTACAAACCCTATTACAAGTAGAGAAACTGATAGCGAACAGCATGGATCCTGATCAGACTGTGCGGATGCCAGAAAATGAGGGGACTTCCAGAAGATTACTGAACGCGAGATAACGAGGGACTTCCAGAAGATTTACTGGACGCCACAGAACGAGGGGCTTCCAGAAGATTATGGGTCTCCAGAAAATGAAGGGTATCCAGAAGATTACTGGTCGCCAGAAAACGAAGGACTTCCAGAAGATTACTGGACGCCAGAAAATGAGAGACTTCCAAAAGATTACTGGACGCCAGAGAACGAGGGGCTTCCAGAAGATTATTGGACGCCGGAGAAACGAGCGGCTTCCAGAAAATGAACCTGAAAAACCTGAACCGGAAGATAATAAAAACAGCACTATAAAATATCTCAGAGATACGGATGGTAATTTTTTGCCAAATTTTTATTCATAAACTTAAACTTACTTTTTTAACATTTTTTTTTTCAATATATTTAAATGCTGAGCAATTGTCGAATTGTCCTTTGACAACGACTTTGGTTGAGGCGATATACACACACGACAGTAAATAATGCGCATATTTCAGGCATATGTATTTAATGCACTTTAAAAGACGACATAGTAATGGGCATTTAACTCGACGTAGAATAAATAATAAGACAAAAATCAGAGCAGTTCTGTGCATAATGGGTCTTTAAACACTCTAAGCCAAATAACTTAAATAAATTATGATAAATAGCTCTTAAATTGCGTAAGTAAGTGGGTAGAAACAGTCATAAAAGTAAAAACTTCAGTTTTATTTTGCATTATACATGAAGGTCTTCCGGAAGATTACTGGACGCCAGAAAATGAGGGGCTTCCAGAAGATTACTGGACGCCAGAAAATGAGGGACTTCCAGAAGATTACTGGACGCCAGAGAACGAGGGGCTTCCAGAAGATTATGGGTCTCCAGAAAATGAAGGGTATCCAGAAGATTACTGGACGCCAGAAAATGAAGGACTTCCAGAAGATTACTGGACGCCAGAGAACGAGGGGCTTCCAGAAGATTATTGGACGCCAGAGAACGAGGGGCTTCCAGAAAATGAACCTGAAAATCCTGAACCGGAAGATAATAAAATCAGCACTATAAAAGATCTCAGAGATACGGATGGTAATTATTGTCTTATGTTTATTCATAAACTTAAACTTACTTTTTTAACATTTTTTTTCAATAAACATGTATTTAAATGCTGAGCAATTGTCGAATTGTCCTTTGACAACGACTTTGGTTGACGATATACACACAAGACAGTAAATAATGCGCATATTTCAGGCATATGTATTTAATGCACTTTAAAAGACCTAGTAATGGGCCTTTAACTCGACGTAGAATAAATAATAAGACCAAAATCAGAACAGTTCTGTGCATAATGGGTCTTTAAACACTCTAAGCCAAATAACTTAAAAAAATTATGATAAATAGCTCTTAAATTGCGTAAGTAAGTGGGTAGAAACAGTCATAAAAGTAAAAACTTCAGTTTTATTTTGCATTATACATGTAAATAATACATTGTCTGTGGTTAAGATGATCTCTTCACATTATGTTATACTTGATGTACTTATATACGTAATAGACATTTCCTGCTTAAATACAGTAACATTTCATTATTTTAATATTTCTTATTGCGATTTATTTTTCATTGTATTGGCCTTACAAGCGACGATCATGTTTTATGTTTAAATTGTGAATAATAATCAATAATCGAATTTAAATTGTTTTATTAATTATTTTATACCATCATGGATTATCTTCGGATTAATAAAATGTTTATTGCGATGATGATTATAGTATTAGTTTATGGTAAGTTATCTTGATTTCATCCACAAGTTTAAATATTTGAAATTCTATGACTTAATTTTAACTCCACTTTGTTTTCTTGAATTGTATTCTGTATTTTCTTTTGAATTACCGCTTTTGTTTATTGTATATCTTCAAATGAACAGATTAGTGGATACAATAAGAATGTGACCGAAACATAAATAACTATAATTTTGTCTAACTGAATTTATTGCCAATAGCAACAGATAAAAAAGATGGCAAGTAGCCAATAAGTAACTTTTTGGAAACTATAAAAAGAAGTACATCAAAATTACAAAAATAAAAACTTTGAGAAATAAAAATGAAATCATTTTCTGAGGCATAATGGGCCTTTAATATAGGGCTATCTGACGTTTTACACAATAATATGTGTTGCCTTGCTGGTGGCACAATATACCTTGCGCTGACTTCAATCAGTCATGAAAAACGTATGTTGTTTGTTTGTTTATAGTATTACAAAAATAACGGATATCTACAAAACATGTGTGTCAGTGTACGATATATAGAGGATATTCAAGTTTGTTTCTATACATAATTTATTTTTATCGAGTGGTATGAACATAAATATTTCATAGTGGCAGTAGCCACGAGTTAAATATGATAATTTTATGCCACAAGATGAAAATAAATCATGTATATATAGAAACAATTGAATTTTCTGTTTATAATATACATTTTTTCCCCTTTTTTGACATTATAATTTAAAAACTTCCCTTAAATTTTGTGTACTGGCAGAATCTAAAAGTAAGTAGTCCGGCAAGACACCAGTGAAAATGCGAAAAATATGTTTCACTGCAGTGAAAAATAAATTTTTACAGTGAAAATACGGAAAATGAAAATACGCATTTTATTTAATCAATATTGCTCAATATTTCATTTGTCAGTATATAATATAATGTTTTAGGCAGCTATAATCAAGCTTTATTGTCGTGACGCTAGATCACAACTAAATATTTTGACAAAGTAAATACTGTTATGCTGTAAGACCTCTATTTTATTTTTTTTGTCTTGTGAATCAAAACTCATTTGTTTTCAAATCATGAGTACTAGACAATTGACATCTTTTGATCAGAAGGACTTCCAAATTTAGCCTAAAACGATCCAATAATGTATAATATTGTATTCCTTTCGGCACTGTGATCCAATATTTTACTAAATGAGCATTCCAGAAACAATAAGAAAGCTTTGATGTTCGTTTTTTTGCTATATTACCATAAATTTGCATAATTACGGTATAATCTTGTTTTAAGTTAACCTCGCTGTTTTAAGAAAAGAAACGTCGTTCTGATTCCTGAACTAACTGCATTTTTTAATCTTCTAAAACCAGAATTATATTCAGCATTCAGTATAACACAGCCCATCAAAGAGGAATCTATGTAATGTTTCTGATATAAGCCTTATAACTAAAGTTGAATTTCATTTAGGTAAAGCTACACATGGACTTGTACGCCGTGAAGTAACAGCTGAGAATAGTACCCTCCCAGAGAATAATGTCAGTCCAGAGGCAACTCCTGAGAGTAGAGTGTCAACCGAGGCAACTCCTGAGCTTAATGTATCACCGGAGAACAGTGCTACATCTGAGTCGAATCCTGGTGGCGAAAGTCCAGAAGGAGAGGGAAATCCAGAAGGAGAAGGAAATCCAGAAGGAGAGGGAAATCCAGAAGGAGAGGGAAATCCAAAAGGAGAATCGGAAGGAGAGTTGCATCCTGAGGGGGAGCGGCTTCCAGAAGATTATGGGTCTCCAGAAAATGAAGGGTATCCAGAAGATTACTGGACGCCGGAAAATGAAGGTCTTCCGGAAGATTACTGGACGCCAGAAAATGAGGGGCTTCCAGAAGATTACTGGACGCCAGAAAATGAGGGACTTCCAGAAGATTACTGGACGCCAGAGAACGAGGGACTTCCAGAAGATTACTGGACGCCAGAGAACGAGGGGCTTCCAGAAGATTATGGGTCTCCAGAAAATGAAGGGTATCCAGAAGATTACTGGACGCCAGAAAATGAGAGACTTCCAAAAGATTACTGGACGCCAGAGAACGAGGGGCTTCCAGAAGATTATTGGACGCCAGAGAACGAGCGGCTTCCAGAAAATGAACCTGAAAAACCTGAACCGGAAGATAATAAAAACAGCACTATAAAAGATCTCAGAGATACGGATGGTAAGTTTTGCCATATGTTTATTCATAAACTTAAACTTACTTTTTTAACATTTTTTTTCAATATATTTAAATGCTGAGCAATTGTCGAATTGTCCTTTGGCAACGACTTTGGTTGAGGCGATATACACACAAGACAGTAAATAATGCGCATATTTCAGGCATATGTATTTAATGCACTTTAAAAGACGACCTAGTAATGGGCTTTTAACTCGACGTAGAATAAATAATAAGACCAAAATCAGAGCAGTTCTGTGCATAATGGGTCTTTAAACACTCTCAGCCAAATAACTTAAATAAATTATGATAAATAGCTCTTAAATTGCGTAAGTAAGTGGGTAGAAACAGTCATAAAAGTAAAAACTTCAGTTTTATTTTGCATTATACATGAAGGTCCTCCGGAAGATTACTGGACGCCAGAAAATGAGGGGCTTCCAGAAGATTACTGGACGCCAGAAAATGAGGGACTTCCAGAAGATTACTGGACGCCAGAGAACGAGGGACTTCCAGAAGATAACTGGACGCCAGAGAACGAGGGGCTTCCAGAAGATTATGGGTCTCCAGAAAATGAAGGGTATCCAGAAGATTACTGGACGCCAGAAAATGAAGGACTTCCAGAAGATTACTGGACGCCAGAAAATGAGGGACTTCCAGAAGATTACTGGACGCCAGAGAACGAGGGGCTTCCAGAAGATTATTGGACGCCAGAGAACGAGGGGCTTCCAGAAAATGAACCTGAAAAACCTGAACCGGAAGATAATAAAAACAGCACTATAAAAGATCTCAGAGATACGGATGGTAATTTTTACCATATGTGTATTCATAAACTTAAACTTACTTTTTACTTTTTAAACATTTTTTTTCAATACATTTAAATGCTGAGCAATTGTCGAATTGTCCTTTGACAACGACTTTGGTTGAGGCGATATTCACACAAGACAGTAAATAATGCGCATATTTCAGGCATACGAGGGATGATCAAAAATTAACCGGACTTTGTAAATGACTCTTAACATGTTAAATTAATTTACATAACAATACACGGAAAATAAATCGGAATCTATCCCCTAAATGATAAACAAATACCAACAAGAAATATTAACAAAGAAAAAAGTTATGATGTTATTGGCATGCACATGTAAAGCAAGGCGGCGCACGGTATAACTTTAAAATTGACGTTTACGACGTCACAAGCGTATTGTCCTTAACGGAGCAGATTTTTACTCATTCACGAAGTAGGCCAATATGTGGTACAGTTATGTTATTGATACGGCAAATCCACTGCCTATATATATTTCTGTACAAGTGGGTATCATATTGTATTGTAATAGGTTGAATGGTGATCAAGAGCTCCTGTAATGATGCAAACTTCCGTTATTTCCTTCTGCAACTTGATTGTTGAAAAAGTCGCAAATGCAATTAACTATATTATGTATTACAAATAATGTATAATAATGTTGCTGAATGATAATGTAACATACATACGAAAACAAAAACAGAATAATACAACTATGATCAAAATTATAATTATTTTATAATAAATAAAACGCATAGCCAATTTGAACAGTGGCTGTTAAATTGTTGACACAATTTCTCCATAAAACTACTGCGCAAAATAAGAAAATAATTGATACAATTGTAAACCAAGAATACAATACATGTAATTAATGCATTAACTATTATCATTTTAAGATCCTCAGAGTTGACTGCACCGTCCCGTAGTTACTGTCGAACATCGTTGACAATGTTCGCAGTCAATCGACTGTCATTTTTCAACGTCTTGGCGATTGACGTCACCAACGTCCTTGCAAATGTCTTTTTTCTGTCTCTCCCTTACTTGTTTCTATTTCTCTATTATCCATTCTTAATCTTTTAAGCTAATGAAAAATATGCTGTGGCTTTCTGGAACTTTTCCCTTGATAGTCATCATCTTTTTCTACGTTTTAAACAGTTTCTCGTCTTACATTTGACAAATTTTTCCTATTGATCGATTTTCGAGACATTCAGACGACATAGTTTTAACGCGAGTATTTCATTAACATGTGACGTTTGAATTGTGATGGTAAATATAAATTTGGTTTAAATGAAGTCATTTTTACTGACAACGTCAAACATATGATACATGACGTTTTGGCGTATTTTGAAATCTAAATGTGCCATATTGTAAAATACACGTAGCATAAAGCGCCTAATGTCAAGGCAAACTTACGCACTGCGCCGGGTGTGCGTTACCATGGTTTTTGAATTCGCTGTTACGGACAAGCTATTTGCGTTATCAGATTAGATATAGAATCAGTTTACAGGTATTGTTTTCCGATTAAGTATGATATATAACAATAAGTGATAGGATGAAAATTCTTCAATTGCCAGTCACAGTCCGGTTTATTTTTGATCATCCCTCGTATGTATTTAATGCACTTTAAAAGACGGCCTAGTAATGGACCTTTAACTCGACGTAGAATAAATAATAAGACCAAAATCAGAGCAGTTCTGTGCATAATGGGTCTTTAAACACTCTCAGCCAAATAACTTAAATAAATTATGATAAATAGCTCTTAAATTGCGTAAGTAAGTGGGTAGAAACATTCATAAAAGTAAAAACTTCAGTTTTATTTTGCATTATACATGTCAATAATACATTGTCTGTGGTTACTTTCACATTTCACTCTTACAATACATTTCAATTTTCAAATTTAAAAAAAAGCCAGCAAACAACAGAAAGTAATTTTCCTAGAGATGTGCAGCTCTAAGAAGAAAACAATTGTTTTAATTAAGTTTCTCTGTACATGAACATTTATATTAAGTTCCTTTTTATTTTTCTTTGTACAAATACATGTATATCGTTGTTCGTGGTTTTTTTTTGTTGTTGTTTGTTTTTTACTGTTTATTCATTTTTGTCTATAAATATTTGTTTTCGCGTACCTTTGAATAAAATGGTGATGATGAAGAATGGTTTGTGCTTAGGTCAGAAAAAACTCATGAAATCAAACTAAAGGCCCATTAATTGAGTCCCAAAAAAAATGCTACATGTATTTCTTTTTTTTTTTTTATCTCAATAGCTTTTTTCTTTTATTATACTGTCACAGTTCCAAAATGGTACGCATTGGCCATATCTTTGAACCATGCTTTGCTTTTTTCTATTAGAAATGTTTTGAAGTCAAAACACTACTTTGTTTACATTTTACTACTTTTATGGCACATTATTGCACATTCAGCACTATTTTTAACACTTGATACGCATTTTACATGGTTTTACTTGATTATTAAAATATTATAAAACGCATGTTTGCTTTTTCTTGAGAGAAAGAAAAAAATGTAGTCATCTCTAAGGCTTAATGTGCCTTTAATGTCAGAACAACATGCCTGATGTATGGTGGCTGATTTCTGCCATTTCGTGTCTTCGCCCCTCAAAAGTCGAAGGCGAAGACACGATAATGTGCTCGTGTATCGTGTTTTCGACTTTCCGAGTGGCGAAGACACGAAATGGCAGAAATTAGCCACTATACTGATGAGTGATATATTGACACCGCTTGTTTTTCTTCATACACATAAACCCGTGCATCAATGATTGTCCTTCCTCATTACCATACAGCAACCATAGTTAAATTTTAAAAAAGCAGGTATAAAATCGCGAACTTGGGCTCATGTAACACATACTACCCAGTGATTTACGTAACTACGATTATCAAGGACGGTTAATTCCCATAATGAACAACTCCTGGTTTTTTCCTTATTTAAGATGATCTTTTCACATTATCTTACACTTCATGTGCTTATATATGTAATAGACTTTTCCTGCTTAAATACAGTAACATTTCATTATTTCAACATCAAAATTGGAAAATTTAGTGAAAAATGTAACACTTTCATTGTTTAAAAAATGTTGCATTTTTTTCCTAATAATAGTAAGTTACTGAGACTGTCATTTCGTTAAAAAACCTTTAGATTTGTCATTGTTTTATACTTTGATTCAGAGATAATGTAAACACGGAATGATCCTGTTATGTTATTAGTAGGTTATTCGATCAAACTACTAATGTCTCTTATTCTTCAAATAGGCACTACCACCGAGATGTGCACCTTAGGTGCTCCCCCTATATAAAATCTCCCCCGGTGTATATAAAGTAAACTTCTTAAGTTGAAATAAATCCATTCTCTTTTTATGTTTATATTTAGTTTTCAAAACTTCCTCTTTTGGATTTATAAGTAGCATATACTATATAATTAAAATCTGAATAGCAAGTATGTAATTTGATATTTTTTTCTTCCGGGTACGTTTGCCGTGTATTTCTTATTGCGATTTATTTTTGCCATTGTATAGGCCTTACAAGCGACGATCATGTTTTATGTTTAAATTGTGAATAATAATCAATAATCGAATTTAAATTGTTTTATTAATTATTTTATACCATTATGGATTATCTTCGGATTAATAAAACGTTTGTTGCGATGATGATTATAGTATTAGTTTATGGTAAGTTATCTTAATTTCACCCACAAAATTAATTATTAAAATTATATGACTTAAATTAAACTCCACTTTGTTTACTTGAATTGTATTCTGTATTTTCTTTTGCATTACCGCTTTTGTTTATTGAGAAAGTTGCAACAATTTTAATAACCCTGAATGGTTTTATTTCAGTAACTACCAATAAATTATGATTATGATAAATTATTTGTGACGTGCAGATTTTTAGGGTATTTTTCTGAAAACGTTGTTTTGAAGACATCATACCCGAATTTTAATAATTTTTCTAAATCAATTGCTCTATTTCATTCATTAATATAGATGAACAAATTTGGTACTAAATGTCCTGCAAAATAACTTTTGTCAAGTCAATTCCACAAATGCAGTATAAAGTAAATGTTTACATTGGCTATTTTCTGCTACATTTTCTCACAAAATAACGTTAAAGCCAAATTAAGACGCGTACGCTCGGATAGGATCGTAATTTATACCAACATCCCTCTATTGTTTTACAGTTATTAAATTACTAATATTGACATTCTTTGATCTGTAAGTTTTTCAATACGGTACATAGTACATGTATATGCAATAACCGTATATTAATGTGTAAAACGTCTTATATTGCACTTACTTGTAGATCAAGCACATTATGCCTCAGAAGTAAATACAACTTTACTTCTTACGAAAGGGCAAATATGAATTTTATTATGTTTAAAGAATGATTTCAGAGAATGTTAGTTGCTTGTTACCTGAAGTAAGTAGCGATTTGTTATATAAACAAAGTAGTATGTATATAGATCTGTGATCTGTTTTATTCAAATGAACAGATTAGTGAATACAATAAGAATGTCACCACAACATATTTGTTAACAGAAGCTAGAGCACATGGGGTCTATATACAAAATTCTAATCCGCTATAACTTAGTCTAACTGTATTCATTGCCAAATAGCAACAGATGAAAAAAGATGGTTCAAGTAAATTGGCCATTGAGTGACCTTTTGGAAACTATAAAAAGTACATCAAAATTTAAAAATAAATGAGAAATAAAAATACAAGTATTTCTGAGGCATAATGGACCTTTAGTATAGGGGGTATCAGACGTGTTTTACACATTAATATTTGTTGCCTCATCTGGTACAATGCATCCTGCGTTAATCAGTCATGAAAATCGTATGTTGTTTGTTTATAGTGTTATAAAAATATATCTACTACAAATGTGTGTCAGTGTAAAATATAATGTTTTATGCAGCTTTATATCAAGCTTTAAATCGTGACGCTAGATCACAACGAAATATTTTTGACACCGTTATGCTGTAAGACCTCTATTTTGAATTTTTGTCCTGTGAATCAAAACTCAATTGTTTTCAAATCATGAGTAAACTTGACTTTTGACATCTCTTGATCAAAAGGGCTTCTTAATTTAGCCGAAAACGATCCAATAATGTATAATATTGTATTCCCTCGGCACTGTGATCCAATCTTTTACTGAAAATGACCAGAAAGCTTTGATGTTCATTTTTTTTGTTATATTACCATAAATTTGCATAATTACGGTATAATCTTGTTTTAAATTAACCTCACTGTTTTAAGGAAGAAAAACATCGTTCTGATTCCTGAATTAACTGCATTTTTTAATCTTCTAAAACCAGAATTATATTCAGCATTCAGTATAACACAGCCCATTAAAGAAGAATTATATGTCTTAAAAAATCTATGTAATGTTTCTGATATAAGCCGAATAACTTAAGTTGAATTTCATTTAGGTAAAGCTACACATGGACTTGTACGCCGTGAAGTAACAGCTGAGAATAGTACCCTCCCAGAGAATAATGTTAGTCCAGAGGCAGCTCCTGAGGGTAGAGTGTCAACCGAGGCAACTCCTGAGCCTAATGTATCACCGGAGAACAGTGCCCTCCCAGAGAATAATGTCAGTCCAGAGGCAACTCCTGAGGGTAGAGTGTCAACCGAGGCAACTCCTGAGCCTAATGTATCACCGGAGAACAGTGCTACATCTGAGCCGAATCCTGGTGGCGAAAGTCCAGAAGGGGAGGGTTACCCAGAAGGAGAGGGATATCCAGAAGGAGAAGGAAATCCAGAAGGAGAGGGAGATCCAGAAGGAGAAGGAAATTCAGAAGGGGAATCGGAAGGAGAGTTGTATCCTGAGGGCGAGAATGAAGGGTATCCAGAAGATTACTGGACGCCGGCAAATGAAGGTCTTCCGGAAGATTACTGGACGCCAGAAAATGAGGGGCTCCCAGAAGATTACTGGACGCCAGAGAACGAGGGGCTTCCAGAAGATTACTGGACGCCAGAGAACGAGGGACATCCAGAAAATGAACCTGAAAATGAGCCTGAAAAACCTGAACCAGAAGATAATAAAAACACCACTATAAAAGATCTCAGAGATACGGATGGTAATTATTGTCTTATGTTTATTCATAAACTTAAACTTACTTTTTTAACATTTTTTTTTCAATATATTTAAATGCTGAGCAATTGTCAAATTGTCCTTTGACAACGACTTTGTTTGAGGCGGTACACAAATACTGCGCATATTTCAGACATATTATATTTTAGGACTTTTGAAAGACCTAGTTAATTGTTTATTGAGCTCTTCCTACCAAAATAAAAACCTTAAAGAATGCTCAAAACGAAAACATTTAAAATGTTGCTGACTCGGTTTGATTAGCACCGAGCACCTACTCAAGTAGGTATCCGGACAATTCCCCTCCCGGACGATTCCCCTCCCAGTAAATTTGAATGTTTTTTCACAACCCGGACATTTTGTATTTTTAAGAGGTTTCTGTAATATTTTTGCTATACATGTAGTATTTTAATCGCGGAGAACATGGACTACATGTAGTTTTGTATTCTAAAATAAAACAACGTTCACCAGACTACTTTTGATCTAGCATAAGAACTTTTTAGGGGGATTTTTACACATACAAGTGTTTACGACATATTTTACATATTTTGTTATCATGTTCACAGTTGAATGGATCATCGAAAATGTATATCTATAGGAAAATTATATTTAATCTTCGATTTAGGAAGAAGGTCCTATTTACAAATCAAAACAAATTACTTTCAGTGTTGGAACTAGTTGCAACAGTCGGGTGACCTGGAGAAAATGTCAATTTTACGTAGTTCATGAGCCACGCAATGACAAAACCAACGTAATGCAGTTGCGACCAGCATGGATCCAGACCAGCCTGCACATCCGCGCAGTCTGATCAGGATCCATGCTGGTCGCAAACGCACTATGTTGGGTTTGTCATGGCGCGGCTCATATGTTTTAACTTCTCATTTCCCAAAAAATGAAGAAACTCCAATCAGTGAATGTTCTTTGTATACAAATAATCAGATAAAATCGTTTACCTATTCTAATTGAAAAACTTTTAAGCATAATGGTTATAAGCACTCGTGTTTATTAAAACACTCTCGAATCCGTTCCTGGAACCAACCAGTAATAAGCAATGAGTGTAAAATTTCTTTTAGGTAATATAGTCGGTCACAGTATGAGAAATACGGAAACTTTCAATGTTTATAAGATGGATATACATGCCAATAATATATTCTGTGGTACGTAGTCTTGCCAAAATCCAGAATTTATTTCACTAATCCATTTTATCACCGTGCTTTAACTAGGTTTTTAGATTTCAAATATTATTGCTTTTTTTGTAGATATCAATTCAGTCAACGAGGCTCTAGAAATAACACTGATTATTGTACTTATTTTGTTTACCGTCCTGTTAACAACTTGTGTCTGCTTTCTCTGGAGAGGGTAAGAAGATTTATCAGATATTTTTACAATTAATAATATTACATGTATTTTAAGACATTTAAGAATGGTTTGTTAAAACACTAAGTCTGCTAGCGGAAACTGTCACCAGAGAAGGCCAAGATTCGCAAACACATTTGCGCTGTCTTACGATTGTAGCGCCGTCTGAAAATCCCAGCGTTATAGTTACAAGTACATGTATGCTTATGCTTGTTTCCTGATGTCACGAGGAGAAACAGAGAAATAAAAATGCTTATTTCGAATTTCGGATAAGACGAACATTCATAGCTCATTTTGCACATTGGTATGACCGAATGTACAATTGTATGGCTTAAAAACTGGTCTAAAGCTCTTTAAACAAACCAATCAATCATGCATAAATGCACAAATAGTATTACAAAATATATGACTATTATTTCAGAAAATCTCGCAGAGGCAAAATGGACTTTAAAAAGGAGATACCAGAGTTCTTTGTCGCAGTCGGTCCAGGGGAGTTCAAGCAGACGGTTATTCAGCTACCAGCAAATAAGGAAAAAGTCGGACTTAGCAACTGAATGTCTTTTTAACGACGACATGTTTTCAATTTTTCCATTTATTTCATTAATTGAATATATCCAGAGACTCTCATGTTTCTTTGCAATTGTTTAGCGACATCTCATTTCAAGTCCCAGGCGCTTCTAAATACTTTGTATAAGTCTGTTTGCAAAGTTTACTCATTGACACATTCGTGATTGATATATAATATAGGTAAGAACAATGTAGCAGTTATCGTAGTCTTGATATCTCGTAGTCTTGATATATCGACGAATTGACGTATTCAACCAAGTCATAGTCTTCGACGAGATGTTTTTCGATGCAATGTCGTGCACTGTTGATTAAATATATGTCCGTTGAAACTTCAGTTTCATACTTCCTTTTTTATGTTGTTACTTGTGTGTTGGTTTTGTTTTTCGATTTCTTGAGGGAGTTAAATTTTTTAAAGGAACTCGACTGAGGTCCAAAGGCCTTAAAACATAAAATTTGAATTTCCTACAAAGATCGATCAATCACGGCACTTAAAACAGGAAGATATGTAAAAAGACGAATAAGAAATATACTCAGAAACAAATTGAAAATCGTATTTTTATGATATTCTAAGCCCGATTTGAGTGAAAAGCGTTGTTATAATTATTTTGGAAAAGCGGAGTGAGCGAATGATTTGAAAATTTGCACACAAGTCATTAGTTTAGATCACTTCAAACGAACGCAACATTAATCTCGAAAATTATTTCCCGTCATGTCAGAAAACCTCATTGGAGTCCCTTTAAGACAGAAATACCTGCAAAAACGTCTTTCAATTAATTTAGGTTATTTATGATATTGCCATTAGAATGTGTCTATTATTTCATGGCATAAAGATGAGAACATTTTTGTGTTGAGGCTAGTTATCTTATTCAAGTTATGTATTTATTTCTTTTTTAAAGTGTTCAAAGTCTTTTATATAGTTGAAACATTGTGTTTGTAATATCATGCTCTAAGGGAGATACTATTTACGTTTGCATTAAAAGTTGCATAAATTTTCTTTAAATGACTGCTAACAAGACTCCAGATTTTATCAATATACAAAAAAAGAGGAAAATTAATTGCCTGTGTTAATTTGCTAGTGAATATACTGCCTTCGTGGTCGATTGTCGTTAAACATCATTTCCGATTTCTGTACACTTATTAAAGTTTTGATGCATTTAATTATACTCTTAAAGAAATAAATAATTTAATTTAATTTAATTTTTACATGTTTCAATAATCATTTATCTGTTTGTGCAATGGCTTTGACTTTGTTCAAATACACATAACCCGTGTCACGTCAAAACCAACATAGTGGGTTTGCGACCAGCATGGATCCAGACCAGCCTGCGCATCCGCGCAGTCTGATCAGGATCCATGCTGTTCGCTTACAAACCCTATTACAAGTAGAGAAACTGATAGCGAACAGCATGGATCCTGGTCAGACTGTGCGGATGCCAGAAAATGAGGGACTTCCAGAAGATTACTGAACGCGAGAGAACGAGGGACTTCCAGAAGATTACTGGACGCCAGAGAACGAGGGGCTTCCAGAAGATTATGGGTCTCCAGAAAATGAAGGGTATCCAGAAGATTACTGGTCGCCAGAAAACGAAGGACTTCCAGAAGATTACTGGACGCCAGAAAATGAGAGACTTCCAAAAGATTACTGGACGCCAGAGAACGAGGGGCTTCCAGAAGATTATTGGACGCCAGAGAACGAGGGGCTTCCAGAAAATGAACCTGACAATCCTGAACCGGAAGATAATAAAATCAGCACTATAAAAGATCTCAGAGATACGGATGGTAATTATTGTCTTATGTTTATTCATAATTTTAAACTTACTTTTTTAACATTTTTTTTCAATATACATGTATTTAAATGCTGAGCAATTGTCGAATTGTCCTTTGACAACGACTTTGGTTGAGGCGATATACACACAAGACAGTAAATAATGCGCATATTTCAGGCATATGTATTTAATGCACTTTAAAAGACTTAGTAATGGGCATTTAACTCGACGTAGAATAAATAATAAGACCAAAATCAGAACAGTTCTGTGCATAATGGGTCTTTAAACACTCTCAGCCAAATAACTTAAATAAATTATGATAAATAGCTCTTAAATTGCGTAAGTAAGTTGGTAGAAACAGTCATAAAAGTAAAAACTTCAGTTTTATTTTGCATTATACATGTCAATAATACATTGTCTGTGGTTAAGATGATCTCTTCACATTATGTTATACTTGATGTACTTATATACGTAATAGACATTTCCTGCTTAAATACAGTAACATTTCATTATTTTAATATTTCTTATTGCGATTTATTTTTCATTGTATAGGCCTTACAAGCGACGATCATGTTTTATGTTTAAATTGTGAATAATAATCAATAATCGAATTAGATTGTTTTATTAATTATTTTATATCATCATGGATTATCTTCGGATTAATAAAATGTTTATTGTGATGATGATTATAGTATTAGTCTATGGTAAGTTATCTTAATTTCACCAACAAGTTTAAATATTTGAAATTCTATGACTTAATTTTAACTCCACTTTGTTTTCTTAACTTGTTTCTGTATTTTCTTTTGAATTACCGCTTTTGTTTATTGTATATCTTCAAATGAACAGATTAGTGGATACAATAAGAATGTGACCGAAACATAAATAACTATAATTTTGTCTAACTGAATTTATTGCCAAATAGCAACAGATAAAAAAGATGGCAAGTAGCCAATAAGTAACTTTTTGGAAACTATAAAAAGAAGTACATCAAAATTACAAAAATAAAACTTTGAGAAATAAAAATAAAATCATTTCTGAGGCATAATGGGCCTTTAACATAGGGCTATCAGACGTTTTTACACATTAATATTTGTTGCCGTGCTGGTGGCACAATATACCTTGCGCTGACTTCAATCAGTCATGAAAAACGTATGTTGTTTGTTTGTTTATAGTATTATAAAAAATAACGAATATCTACAAAACATGTGTGTCAGTGTACGATATATAGAGGATATTCAAGTTTTTTCTATACATGATTTATTTTTATCGAGTGGTATGAACATAAATATTTCATAGTGGCAGTAGCCACGAGTTAAATATGATAATTTCATGCCACAAGATGAAAATTAATCATGTATATATAGAAAAAATTGAATTTTCTGTTTATAATATACATTTTCCCCCCTTTTTTGACATTATGATTTAAAAACTTCCCTTAAATTTTGTGTACTGGCAGAATTTAAAAGTAAGTAGTCCGGCAAGACACCAGTGAAAATGCGAAAAATATGTTTCACTGCAGTGAAAAATATTTTTTTACAGTGAAAATACGGAAAATGAAAATACACATTTTATTTCATCAATATTGCTCAATATTTCATTTGTCAGTATATAATATAATGTTTTAGGCAGCTATAATCAAGCTTTATTGTCGTGACGCTAGATCACAACTAAATATTTTGACAAAGTAAATACTGTTATGCTGTAAGACCTCTATTTTATTTTTTTTGTCTTGTGAATCACAACTCATTTGTTTTCAAATCATGAGTACTAGACAATTGACATCTTTTGATCAGAAGGACTTCCAAATTTAGCCTAAAACGATCCAATAATGTATAATATTGTATTCCCTTCGGCACTGTGATCCAATATTTTACTAAATGAGCATTCTTGAAACAATCAGAAAGCTTTGATGTTCGTTTTTTTGTTATATTACCATAATTTTGCATAATTAACCTCGCTGTTTTAAGAAAAAAGAAACGTCGTTCTGATTCCTGAACTAACTGCATTTTTCAATCTTCTAAAACCAGAATTATATTCAGCATTCAGTATAACACAGCCCATTAAAGAGGAATCTATGTTATGTTTCTGATATAAGTCGAATAACTAAAGTTGAATTTCATTTAGGTAAAGCTACACATGGACTTGTACGCCGTGAAGTAACAGCTGAGAATAGTACCCTCCCAGAGAACAATGTCAGTCCAGAGGCAACTCCTGAGGGTAGAGTGTCAACCGAGGCAACTCCTGAGGGTAGAGTATCAACCGAGGCAACTCCTGAGGATAGAGTGTCAACCGAGGCAACTCCTGAGGGTAGAGTGTCAACCGAGGCAACTCCTGAGGGTAGAGTGTCAACCGAGGTAACTACTGGGGGTAGAGTATCAACCAAGGCAACTCCTGAGGGTAGAGTGTCAACCGAGGCAACTCCTGAGGGTAGAGTATCAACCGAGGCAACTCCTGAGGGTAGAGTGTCAACCGAGGCAACTCCTGAGGGTAGAGTGTCAACCGAGGCAACTCCTGAGGGTAGAGTGTCAACCGAGGTAACTCCTGGGGGTAGAGTATCAACCAAGGCAACTCCTGAGGGTAGAGTGTCAACCGAGGCAACTCCTGAGGGTAGAGTGTCAACCGAGGCAACTCCTGAGGGTAGATTATCAACCGAGGCAACTCCTGAGGATAGAGTGTCAACCGAGGCAACTCCTGAGGGTAGAGTGTCAACCGAGGCAACTCCTGAGGGTAGAGTGTCAACCGAGGCAACTCCTGAGCCTAATGTATCACCGGAGAACAGTGCTACATCTGAGCCGAATCCTGGTGGCGAAAGTCCAGAAGGGGAGGGTTACCCAGAAGGAGAGGGATATCCAGCAGGAGAAGGAATTCCAGAAGGAGAGGGAGATCCAGAAGGAGAAGGAAATTCAGAAGGAAAGGGAGATCCAGAAGGAGAAGGAAATTCAGAAGGAGAGGGAGATCCAGAAGGAGAAGGAAAGTCAGAAGGGGAATCGGAAGGAGAGTTGTATCCTGTGGGCGAGAGGCTTCCAGAAGTTTATTGGTCCCAAGAAGATAACAGGACGCCAGAGAACGAGAGACATCCAGAAAATGAACCTGAAAAACCTGAACCGGAAGATAATAAAAACACCACTATAAAAGATCTCAGAGATACGGATGGTAATTTTTGCCATATGTTTAACTGTTTAACCATTTTTTCTTCAATATATTCAAATGCTGAGCAATTGTCGAATTGTCCTTTGACAACGACTTTGGTTGAGGCGATACATACACAAGGCAGTAAATAATGCGCATATTTCAGGCATATGTATAATTTAATGCACTTTAAAAAACCTAGTAAATTGTTAACTGAGCTCTTCCTTCTAAAATAGAAACCTTAATGAATGCTCAAAACGAAAACATTGAAAATGTTGCATACTCAGTTTGATTGAGCATGTTGCTAAGTGCAAGCTACCGTCCACGCCTCCCCCATCCCCGGAGCACCCATTTAATTAGTATTCAATATTTGAGCCGCGCCATGACAAAACCAACATAGTGGGTTTGCGACCAGCATGGATCCAGACCAGCCTGTGCATCCGCGCAGTCTGAATAGGATCCATGCTGTTCGCTTACCAAGCCTTTTACAAGTAACAAAACTGATAGCGAACAGCATGGATCCTGATCAGACTGCGCGGACGCGCAGGCTGGTCTGTATCCATACTGGTCGCAAACCCATTATGTTGTTTTTGTCGTGACTCGGCTCATTTGAACATGAAAATGGCGGATTTTTAATTGAGAAGAATCTAAACGCCAAGATTTGAACTTTCTTCAGTTATTATGTCTATTTTGTATTTTTAAGAGGTTTTCTGTAATATTTTTGTTATACATGTAGTATTTTAATCGCGGAGAACATCGACTATATATACATGTAGTTTTGTATTTTAAAATAAAACAACTTTCACCAGACTACTTCTGATCTAGCATAAGACCTTTTGGGGAGATTTTTACACAAGAAATTTAAGAGGTACAAGTGTAATATTTTACATATTTTGTTATCATGTTCACAGTTGAATGGATCATTGAAAATGTATATCCATAAGAAATTATATTTAATCTTCGATTTAGGAAGTAGGTCCTATTTACAAATCAAAACAAATTACTTTCAGTGTTGGAACTAGTTGCAACAGTCGGGTGACCTGGAGAAAATGTCAATTTTACGTAGTTCATGAGCCACGCCATGACAAAACCAACGTCATGCGTTTGCGACCAGCACGGATCCAGACCAGCCTGCGCATCCGCGCAGTCTGATCAGTATCCATGCTGTTCGCTTACAAACCCAATAACAAGTAGAGAAACTGATAGCGAACAGCATGGATCCTGATCAGACTTCGCGGATGCGCATGCTGGTCTGGATCCATGCTTATCGCAAACGCACTACGTTGGTTTTTTCATGGCGCGGCTCATATGTTTTAATTTCTCATTTCCAAAAAAAAAGAAGAAACTCCAATCAGTGAATGTTCTTTGTATACAAATAATCAGATGAAATCGTTTACCTATTCTAATTGAAAAACGTTTAAGCATAGTGGTTATAAGCAGCAGTATTTATTAAAACACTCTCGAATCCGTTCCTGGAACCAACCAGTACTAAGCAATGAGTGTAAAATTTCTTTTAGGTAATATAGTCAGTCACAGTATGAGAAATACGGAAACTTTCAATGTGTATAAGATGGATATGCATGCCAATAATATATTCCGTGGTACGTAGTCTTGCCAAAATCCAGAATTTATTTCACTAATCGTCCTTTATGAGCCATTTTATCACCGTGCTTTAACTAGGTTTTTAGACTTCAAATATTATTGTTTGTTTTTGTAGATATCAACTCAGTCAACGAGGCTCTAGAAATAACACTGATTATTGTACTTATTTTGTTTACCGTCCTGTTAACAACTTGTGTCTGCTTTCTCTGGAAAGGGTAAGAAGATTTATCAGATATTTTTACAATTAATAATATTACAATAGATTTTAAGACATTTAAGAATGGTTTGTTAAAACACTAAGTCTGCTAGCGGAAACTGGTTCTACATATGCCACCAGAGAAGACCAAGATTCGCAAATACATTTGCGCTGTCTTACGATTGTTGCGCCGTCTGAAAATCCCAGCGTTATAGTTACAAGTACATGTATGCTTATGCTTGTTTCCTGATGTCACGAGGAGAAACAGAGAAATAAAAATACTTATTTCGAATTCCGGATAAGAAGAACATTCATAGCTCATTTTGCACATTGGTATGACCGAATGTACAATTGTATGGCTTAAAAACTGGTGTACAGCTCTTAAAACAAATAAATAAATAATGCATAAAGGCACAAATAGTATTACAAAATATATGACTATTATTTCAGAAAATCTCGCAGAGGCAAAATGGACTTCAAGAAGGAGATACCAGAGTTCTTTGTTGCAGTCGTTCCAGGGGAGTTCAAGCAGACGGTTATTCAGCTACCAGCAACCAAGGAAAAAGTCGGACTTAGCTACTGAGTGTCTTATTTACGACGACATGTTTTCATTTTATTTTCATTTATTTCAAGAATTGAATATATCCAGAGACTCTCATGTTTCTTTGCAATTGTTTAGCTACATCTCATTTCAAGTCCCTGGCGCTTTCTAAATACTTTGTATAAGTCTGTTTGCAAATTTTACTCATTGGCACATTCGTGATTGATATATAATATAGGTAAGAACAATGTAGTGCTGATTTTCGATCAGTTATCGTAGTCTTGATATATCGTAGTCTTGATATCTCGACGAAGCGACCAAGTCATAGTCTTCGACGAGATGTCTTTCGATGCAATGTCGTGCACTGTTGATTAAATATATGTCCTTTGAAACTTCAGTTTCATACTTCCTTTTTTTATGTTGTTACTTGTGTGTTGGTTTTGTTTTTCGATTTCTTGAGGGTGTTTATTTTTTTAAAGGAACTCGACTGAGGTCCAAAAGCCTTAAAACATAAAATTTGAATTTCCTACAAAGATCGATTAACCATGGCACTTAAAACAGGAAGATATGTAAAAAGACGATTAAGAAATATACTCAAAAACCAATTGAAAATCGTATTTTATGATATTCTAAGCCCGATTTGAGTGAAAAGCGTTGTAATTATTATTCTGGAAAAACGGAGTGAGCGAATGATTTGAAAATTTACACACAAGTCATTGGTTTAGACTTACTTCAAACGGAACATTAATCTTGAAAATTATGTCTAATCCCGTCATGTCAGAAAACCTCAGTGGAGTCCCTTTAAGACAGAAATACCTGCATACACGTCTTTCAATTAATCTAGGTTATTTTATAATATTGCCATTAGAATATGTCTATTATTTCATGGCATAAAGATGAGAACATTTTGTGTTGAAGCTAAATATCTTATTCAATTTATGTATTTATTTCTTTTTGAAAGTGTTCAAAGTCTTGTATATCGTCAAAAACATTGTGTCTGTAATATCATGCGCTAAGGGAGATAATATTAACATGTGCATTAAAACTTAAAAGCTGCATTAATTTTCTTTAAATCTTATTCTAACAAGACTCCTGATTTTATCAATGCAAAAAAAAGAAAGAAAGAAAGAAAGAGGAAAATTAATTGCCTGTGTTAATTTGCTAGTGAATACTGCCTCCGTGGTCGATTCCCAAACGATTTACAGTTAATACGCATAATCGGGAAACATCAATTCCGATTGCTGTACACTTATTAAAGTTTTGATGCATTTAGTTATACTCTTTAAGAAATAAATAATTTAATTTAATTTTTACATGTTTCAATAATCATTTATCTGTTTTTGCAATGGTTTTGACTTTGTTCAAATACATATAATTATTTAAGCTGAACGATATTTAAACGTTTTATATATCAGTGTAATTCTATTGTAAAGTGGCACACAATTTTGATTAATAAATCCATCAATGTGCTTTATATTAAAACATCTAATCTCAATTTTTGTGTAAGTTTTGTCTGCAAACACCTTCATTATCTACATGTATTTCTCATAATATACAATAACAATAGATAATAAATCAGAAAGTTTTAATTTATGCTATTTATTTATTTTTTTTTATTTATTTTTTTTTTGGGGGGGGGGGAGGTTCACCCTTTGTCAATTATTTAAAGAATTGAATTCTTTTATTGTAATATTATTATTTGTTTTTTGACTGTTATTTTCTGTTCATTTTTTTTTGTTACAACCAGTTGCATATTATACGTCTTGGTTTAATAAAAACTGAAACTGAAGTTATTTTTAAAAAGTGTCAGTTTTGTTGACGTTTTCGTTTTGTCATATTTTTGAATTATATATGTACATTGGCATCGCACGTCCTTTATATTTGTCAGTTTTCTCATTTTTTTTTACAATAAAATGTTAATAACATTAACGGTGTTTCATGTTCTCAAATTATATTTAATATTGCAACTATGGTACAAAGTATAGTAGTACTAATTATTTGTATTGGAAAAAGTCACACATTATACATGTAACAATAATATATATTTATTAATCTTTACATTGCATCGTAGTATACAATTGAATAATAAATACAAATAATGCCTAATTCCATTAGTGTCAATAGTCAATAAAGCAGCAAGGCCATCGGACCAAATCCATTATCAAACATTTGTTAATTTCATATTCCTTTGCAGTCTTTATTTCTCTTTTTTCGTCCGCACGGGGTATATCTCCTTCCAAGTGTGGAAAATTGATTAAATTAAGGTCAAAATCATCCCTTAACGAAGTTAGGATAAGCATGTCGGTCCGTCGATGGTTTTATGCGTGATAGATAATTATTATAGAGCGTTAGAAACAAACGTGGTATAAAGAAAGCATGAGCTGACCTTGAAGGGATAACTTTTGAACCCCCTAGGGTCAAGATCAATTTACTCTTAAAACTTCAAAATGGTTCCCGGACTATACTGGCTGGAGAGATAACTCCGACACTAAATCACATATTTTGCTATATCTTAATTATCTTCCTGTATTTTTTAAATACTGAACCACCAAAACAAAGTCCACTTCAAAATATTTACATTACACTGCAAAAATTATGTATGAAAATGGAAACTGGTACCTTTTAAGGTCCTGAATGACGTATCAAAACATGATCTTTTATCCAACAACAGAAGATAAAGTCGATTATTGTAATTTAGTAAAAAGAACGTTTTGAAGCAGTTGCCAACGAAAAGTTTACGTTATTTGAATTTTTTTTTAAAAAGTTTACAAATTTACACTAAATCATCAAATTGTGTCCTGCTCCTATACTTCAAGGTTGCCATATGCTTGTTTGTTGAAAAACAAAGTTATAACAATTGTATTTATCAAGTGTCGGGGTTTCTCTATACGACCATGCAGCAACTAAGTAAGGAAATAAAAACAATTATCTAGTTTGGAATGAGATATTATCAAACTTAGTATATATTTGGAGACTTTGCAAGGGATTGCTTTTGGGTCACCTATAGGGTCGTGGTCACTGTAACTTAAAATAGAAAATAGAAAAATGGTTAGACTAAGTTTAAACATATACTAAGAAATTAGATACATGTGCTAGATTTATAATCAAACTAAGTATATATGACAATGTTATATGCGAAGATTTCTTTCGCAGATTAGACTCCAAAACACAGCGTTCTTTTATAAATATGCCGAAACTATCATCGCCTGCTATAATTACTTGTTAAGCAGTATGATGTAGATGTAGATGAGAATGTGAAGTGCGATCGGAGGTTGTTTTCCTAGATAATGTTATTTCTTATGTCCGCCCGCTTACCCCTTTAGGGAAGGCATCAAATTTGTAATCCAAGGACCGCTGCTCCACGGGCGAGGCGAAATTTTCCAATGCCAATTGATCTCCGACATTGCGCTCCAGCTTAATTAACATATTTATTTAAGCTCGATTGCGATACGTTCTTGCAACTTAGATTAATCAACTTTCGAGTCCGCTTCCTGGTACCAACCAGTACTGGTGTGATATCAAGAAACATGCAAGACCGTGACCAGATTAGGGCTCGAACCCATGATCCCTGGGTTGTGAGGCAGACACCTTAACCATTAGGCCACCGCTCCCCTTGCACACCATTGATAAAGTAATTTTGTGAGATTAGTAGTCAGTCACGTGACGAGATTTGTAATTACTGCATAGTTATAATTTATTAGCCGGGAAAGCAGGTTATAGGTGGACCAACCACAGAGGTATGACCAAACATATGTTGAATTTTGCGTTAAAACCAACTAAACCAAACCAATTCTTTTCTACTGGACATCTCATGAATGCTACTTTTAAGTATGATATTATTGTATTAAATATTTTTGTTTCTTGTTTACAATTGGCTTAGATCATAAGTCATTTATGTTTGACAACATCAAATAAATTTCTATATAGATACATATAACATGTCAATTGCCAACGGAATACACACCGCCTATGATGTATGAACGAGCAATAACAACACGATAGTGCACTGTTTAAACTAGGTCTGAAAGATATTATTTTAATGAAGATCTACAATCATCATGATCTTTATCTAATGTAATACCTTAAACGGAACATGTAAAATTGGGACAACAATCTGCTTTTACTAGTACAAACACTCATGGTCTAATGGATCGATGAGTAATGGTCCATGTAGTACACCATACATTGTACACATCGTCACATACGCATAGACGCTTGAATTAGTTTAGCGTTTTTTAAATTACCATTATCATGCCAACTCTTGGATATTGGAAAACGAAAGGTGTAAGTATTTCCTTCTTGCTTAGAGATTTTTTTTATTATTAAAGTAGATTATAAAAAGTGGGGTATTCTCCTGTTCTACATTACGACTACTTTCACCACCTAGAATATGCAACTCGTACATTGGTAACAGTACGAATATTTTGTAATTCTAATTTCAGTTAGCACAGCCGATTCGATTGCTTTTAACATATGCCGGGGTAGAATTTGAAGATGTACAATACGAACAAGGGCCTCGTAAGAATTAATATTCTCCCATTCTTTGAATTTTTTATACTATTTGTTATAAAAACTGTTAGATATTCTAAACAAGTTACGTAATATTGTTTTAATAATGTAATAGATGTATGCTTTACGCACAAATGTTTTATTTTTAATGTTACTTTGTTCAATGTCGCTAACAAATACTACACTACTTTGTAATTTTTCAGTTTAAAAAGGTCACGTGATATGCTTATTTGTAATTATGTTCCTGAATTTCAGCGCCGGATTTTAGCAGAGAATCGTGGTACAGTGTAAAACCAAAGTTTGGAGAAATTTTATCTTTTCCCAATGTAAGTGTTATTGTGCAAATATTTTGATTTATAAATTCTGCAGATAAAAACACCAACGATTTCTTTTTTAGAAAATATATGTTTTGGACTGGTCTTGCTTCTTGTGCCAGGTGAAGGTAGCATTTCATTGTTCAATATAAAAAGGAAGATGTCTGTACACAGAGCTATAAGCTTTATGTAGGTAAGCCGGTATAGTTCAAAAAGTAAAGTATGGAATACAGCCGATCCTGCGTAAAAAGCATTAAGGACATAAAACACCGAAAAACGTCCGTTCCGCAAAAAAGCGTACCTTTTCGCTATATATCGTTCACATTTTAAGTCATAGTGTTTGATATTCCATTAAGTTTCGACATATGATTTTATTCACTTTAAATTTGACGCAGGACGAAATAATAGCATCACAATTCTATCAGTACCTTAAAGTAAATACTTTAATTGTTATGATAATGAACAATTCATGTTAAATTGTCATACAAAAATTGAATAATTGAGCTATCTTTTCAGCTACCGTATTACATAGATGGCGATGTTAAAATTACCCAAAGTCACGCTATTTTAAGACACGTTGCCCGGAAATACAAGCTGGATGGTGAGACGGAGAACGAAAAGGCAGTTGTGGATATGGTAATAGAGGAGGCAATGGATCTCAGGCATGGTATCGTCAAAATAACGTATACAAGTGTGGAAAACTACGTGAGTGATAATATATCATTACTGTATCAAATTATTAGAAGATCTTTATTGTTAAATTACTCATAGAATTTTATCTCGATATTACCTAGGTGTTAAGATTATACGTTACACGAATAAGAATATTCTCACATACATGTAGAATGGGCAAAACAGAGTACCAAGCAGTGGAAGATAGTGTTTATGTTGTAACACCAAACATAAAGAAGATGAATATCATTTTGTATTCCCAGAGTAATACTAGTAAGATGGGGATTGCGTTCCATGAACGTTACTTGATTTTTTTCGCTAATAAGTTTTTATTCTATTTTTCATTTCGCTGCTAAACTTTTTCAGGAGAAATGGAAACCAGATTTCTTTAAGAATCTTCCGCCAAAACTAGAACAGTTTGAGAACCATCTAGGTGTGAATGATTGGTTTGCTGGGCACACTGTAAGTTTATCTTTATCAAACTTAACCATGCTGATACTGAAAATCTGGTCATTAGTATTGAGCCAGACAAGCCCTGCAAAAATTATTTTCTATAAAGTTTAAGTCAAATTTCACAATAAGAATTGAATGCATTAATAATATAATAATAATTACATAAAATTATTATATGCACAAATATTTGCAGTACCTATTTTACATATTCTTCGATGTTTGAAAATTGTATTACATAATTATGTACATACAGTGTATATATAATTTCAGTTAGTGTGGTTTACCACTTTGATCACAACATACAGGATCTTTAATCCTTGTTTTTTCCTTTACAACGAAAATAAATCATTACTTATCGACGATATGTCCTTATTAATTCAGAATGAACAGTATTTCTTGTTTGTTTACTGTTGTTTTTATTTATAACCAAAATTATTCTTTGTTTTACTTATGAAGAGAAATATTCCTTGTTTATTTATAACTAAAATTATCCTTTGTATATTCATAATGAGAACTATTCTATTTCTAATTTTAACCTTTTTAACTAGTATTGTTTTTTTTATTGTTTTTGCTTATTTATAACGAAATTTATTCCTTGTTTCTATTTACAGGACAACTTTTCCATGTTTAATTATAATGATTATATTAAAGTAACATTATGCTAATCGTTGTTAAGTTGTGCAAACGTACTTATATATTTCAAAAGGTATTCGTTGGTCATTGACAAAAAATCATAGTAACAAAATGGTAAGGATAAAATATAAAAACTGTCCCTTAGATGGGCATAATGACACTTTAAGATCTTTTGTGGCTTAGTTACTGTGCAAATAAAGATAATGAATATGAATCTTTTAACTCAAAATTGATTATTTTAGATAACAGCGGCTGATTTTTCGATGTATGAAATTCTTGATCAACTTAGACGGATGCAGCCAGATTCTTTGAATGCCTTCCCCAAGCTACAGGCTTTCCTTGATAGGTTTGAATCTCTGCCAAAAGTCAAGGAATATCTATCACTGGACAAAGTCAAGAATCTTCCTATCAACAGCAAAATTGCAGCTTTTAAATGACGGTTTAAATTTACATATTATCAATTCACTTATAACAAAAAGCATCCGTCTATTGTCATTTAAAGAAAGTGTCAGTCTACCATTTAAATCAGATTTACACGGTGACAAATGTGTTTTACCATATTTTTGTCTTGATTTATTTCGACTAGTCTACATGTTCACAATACTGCATAATTATAGTGAATATTCAACAAAGAGGCTTAAATACCTCCAACCGGCCAAGACACTCAAAAGCTTGTTGAAACTGTACCTCGAAACTTCATAAAGCTATAGTCTATATGCCATTCATAAGGTATTGTAATTGTTGCTTTAAATATTGCTTATAATTGGTATTTAAGGTTAGTTAATTCCATATTAATTCCATATACGAATATATGATCAATAATATGAGTAATTATCGTATATATACTTGTTTTATTTTGAAGAAAAAAGTATAAACAAAATCTCAAATCTTTTTTTAAATAAATTTTATTGGACATCTGACATGCTGTAAATTGGTACAATATCTAAAATATAATTCTCACATCGTAAAATACACAAAAACTTACATAAAAGTGTTTGTGTTGTATAACCTAATACTGATACAATGAAGCGGAAATGACGTCATTTATTGGGAAAAAAGATCGTCTGCTTCTTTATCACAAGGTAAGTATACCGGGAATACTCAAGTTTGTACATGTTATACTAGTATTAAAAATGTTTTGCTAAACGCATAAAAATTATTTAATGGAAGCATTAAAAAAAACTAATTTAAGTGCTAGTATGACGTCATTCTTTGAGAATGTCGTCTGCTGTAGTGTGAGACAAATCTGAGACCAATTGTGCCTATTCGTTGTACGTAAATAATAATATCTGCTTAAAATACATCAAAATAAAATATATTATTTGAAGTCATTAATGAAACACACCTTAAAAAACATTATTTTACAAAAACCTTAAAAGCACTTTATTACAAGAGGTATCCGTAAAGCTTAAAAACACTATTACAAAAGCTTAAAGAATACAACTTTCAAAGGAGGATATTTTTTGGAACATTTTACTACATTATGGCTGCGTAGCAATGTCCTACTTGATTTTTTTTATTTGAATGCGGCAGATTTGTTGTTGATTGGCATATTGCGGACACTTTCCTGCGCGAGATACTCTTTCACTTTCGGTAACTCCTGGAATCTTCCGAGGAATGCTTTAAGTTTCGGGTATGCGTCTAGTGAATCAGATTTCATACGGGTGTGTTGTTCCAAAAGCTCGTACATTGGGAAGTCAACCACAGTTATCTGTTTACAAAAATAAAACAATTAAAAACAACAATGTCAGTACAAAACATACTTTTTCAGACGAAAAATTAGCACGGATCCTAAGCCTCTAGTCTGAATAATAACTTTCGTTTTCATTGTGAAAAATTTATGCATTACAGCTTGCCGAAATGTTGTAACCCTCTCTCGCAAAAAACCTTGACCCGCGACTAAGAAGGTTCATAATTTGTCCTTATTCATGCATAAAATAGGTATGAAAATTAGCTATTTGTAAATGCATACTCTTAGAGTGACCTTATGTACTCACCGTGGTTTCAATTAATCAAATGATATTCAAATGCTAGCACATGTCTGATACTATATGTGCCAATATCCATTGACCTATTTTGAACTTAAAACTTTAATGGATGGCAATATCAAAATACAAAGAAATCGAGTTAGCCAAGGTATACAGCCTTGTCAGACTACAGGTTCACGTATGTGTCGGCTGGTCTAGCTGTATACTGATGGCGAAATCTTATCAATTTCAAGGGTTAGAAAAAGTTAACATTTGTCAGTGGTTTTCCATGCTGGCCGTATGGCGTAAAGTACCTTATCAACGATAAACCACTTGTCGCGTGACTATTAAATTATCATATCACCGGTAAACAACTTGTCACGTTACTGTATTAAATTACCTTATCACCGGTAAACCACTTGTCATGTGACTGGATTAAATTACCTTATCACCGGAAAAACAGTTGTCACGTGACTGTATTAAATTACCTTATCACCGGTAAATCACTAGTCACGTGACGGTATTAAATTATCTTATCACCGGTAAACCACATGTCACTTGTCACGTGACTGTATTAAATTACCTTATCACCGGTAAACCACTTGTTGTCTCCAAGCTTCTTTTCGAAAAGTGCCAGAGAAGTTTGAACATTTTTGAAATACTCGTCTTTTAAGCTTGCCTGAAATATATATATATATAAATGTATAAAATTTTAATTCATATAAAAAACACAACACTAAATAGAATCTGAATCAAATATATTTATTGTCTTTGGCTATTCCATCGATCTTTGGCTATTACATCGAGGTGTAAATTTTTTTAACGATATATCTATGGAAGAAAAAACGGTCTCCTTTTTATGAAAGATTAAAATTTTTCTAAAAACTACTTACGTAATCTTTATTATAACATAATCTGACCACCCCATTTCTCAGATCCATAGCTTGGTCTAAAAGCATGTCAACAGTTGCTTTATCTTTAGCTGTGCCACCATCTATAAAATAAATACCAGTATGACTAAAATACGCAACGGAGGTTGTTTTTTTGGCGCAATGGTGTGCAAAATTAGTATTTATCAATATTGCAATAATTTTAAGGCAAATTTTCAGTATGATTGAGAACTAGTAAATGCCAAATGTGCATCATCAAAAAGCAATATTTTCGATAGCTTGTATTAAGATTGAATAAAATGAAAGTTGAAATAAAATGAAATTTCAAAGAGAAGGGCATCTAGGACGATTCCATGTTCACGCTCTTTGTTCATTAAGTTATTTTTTACCATTTTTATAATCAACGGTCATTTTGTTATGATTCGTCATGTATAATTAAACTTTAACCTGTCTTTTCATTTTTCATGTGACTAGGATCGAAGTTAAAGGCACATTATGCCTTAAGTTTTGTTTTCTTCTGTAGAAAAGGCTTACATTTGCTTTGAAATAAACGTCAGATGCTTATCACTTTAATAAAATGAAAATACAAAAATATTTGTGATTCAGTGGAACAGAACGTAAATAAACAGGTATTTTTGACTTCCATCCAAAATACTAGATTACTAAGAGGATATTTTTTCGTTTGCGTGAAATATGGAATATATTTTCTCGAAACATGATAAAATGCCACATATTTTCACGAGCCGGTACGGCGAGTGAAAATATGTGGCATTTTATCATGTTGAGTGAAAATATATACCATATTTCACAAAAACGAAAAAATAACCTTTTTATTTAATTTCATTATCAAAGAAAATGGTAACGAATCCCCTTGCTTGCTACCAACTGCAATTGTACAGCGCGCAGTAATTTATGCGTAAGCACGCGCTGTTTGGCGCTACATTGTGACGTCATGTAAACAACTCTTTAAACGTCTGTACAGCGTTAATTACTGAATTAAAGATATTGGTGTTCGGATTAATTTTCTTAGTTAGACCATTTTCTATCATGCTAGATAGTTTTCAAAACAAAATTCAAGAAAAAGTTGTTTTGTATTTATCAGTTTTCAAACAAAACGTCGAAAGAAGTCCCTTAAAATAAATATGAGTTTTGACTCCGCCCACTTTCATATTTATATTTCATATTTATTTTTAAAAAATATGAATTATATTTGACTGATATAGCACCATATTTCATGGGTAAAATTAAATAATACATTATAATAAGTGTATTAATAGTCACGAAGAGAGACGCAGCTTTATGGGCCATGGGTAACTGTAACATGACATCAAAATATAACGCTTTTGATAAACAAAAGTGTTATCATGTCAATACTTAATGGGACTTTAAGGGAACAGTTATACGTATTTGATTATATTGCTGAAATTTTGTTCTTGTTATTGTAAATCAAATCAAATCAAATCAAATCAAAATTTATTTATTGTCGGTATACATATATAACATTTTGTTATTGTTTGTTTGTAAAGTTTGTTTGTCACTGTGTCTTTTTATAGAATAAACTTAAAACCAAGATTCTCACCTAAATTATGTTTTCTGGCTATATGCTTCAAAATGGCGTTACTCTGGGTTATTTTTACATCACCGTCAATATAATATGGTAGCTGAAATACAAAAATAAAAAGAAAATCAGGATCGAATTCAAATTATGAATTTCAACTTATTTTAAATTTCTTACATCTTATTTATCACACACCCGTGCCGATTTTGCGACTCCGTAAATATGGTATTGCACGGCCGTGCATATATTTTGACGTGACGTCATTAGCGTTATACAAACATAGTGTAAAGACGCGCTAAATGTTAGCGTTCTACTGTAGGCGCGTTAACGGAAATGACTCTTATTTCACTTTAAACGGTCTTTATTTTGAGTATGTGATAAATAGAATATTAAATTCGTGTAAGTTCATTACTGAATTTATTGCACTCGTTGAATAAAATAATATTATGCTCGCCAGAGGCTCGCATAATATAATTTTATTCAACTCGTGCAATAAATTCAGTATTGAACTTACACTCATTCAATATCCTCTATATATTTTATAAAGCAGGCCCAACATCTTGGTATGAACTAAATACTATATGCCCCAACATATGACAAAATCTAACTCAACCAGATAAATTGTAAATTGTACATTCTTCTTTCAAATAAATAATTTTCTTGAAAAAATAAAGGGCGATGGCGACATGACAAAGTGGTTAACGCGTCTGTTTAGTTATACATATATTTATATTTTTATTTTATTTATTAGTCATTAAAGTATCATCAATGTACACAGTTAAAATACATATAAAATACAATATAAATGCATGTTGCCAATCTATAAGATTTACAAGAGACTAAAGGTTGACTTACTATTTACATGTAAAATTCTAAAAATCTAAAAAACCCTTGCTAATTTTAACCAAAGTTGTGAACATATGATAAAATGAATCTACTGATGCAAATTAAAATACTGGGGTAACAAAGTAACTCAAATATTTCATATAGAAATTAATATTGTGGTTAGATTTAATCAAAATCCGGTTTATAAGACTATTATCAAAATATTAGTATTTTTTCTAGATAGTACATGCATATATAAGAAAACATAGAAGTTATTTAAAATAATGTCAGTTGTATAAAATTAGGTTTCTTCTATCAGGTTTTGGCGGTTAAAAATACAATATCTGCATGTGAGAGAATATATCCTATTTTATCAATGTCTAAGAGGGCATCAAAACCATTGTTTAGCATTTGTGCTTCTCGAATCAAGTCGTTACGAATGGAATCATATAGAGGGCAGTATAATAATACATGCTTTACATCCGCTACAATAGTTTGACAGTGGGAGCACAATCGTTGTTCCACTGGCAAACCATTGTAGCGTCCTAGCTCTATACCGATTGGAGCTGTGCCACTGCGAAATTTAGCTTAGGCACCCCTATGTGACCTTTTCAAAACTAACATACAATAATTTTCAGTTTCAAAGTTATTCTTGAATGTTTTATATAATCTTAATATGTATAATGATTGCTAGACGCGTGGGTTCAAACCCTTTAGAATCAGAGGCGTGCCGTTGCTTTGCCTGAACAAGACACTTTACACTTGCTGTTCAGTACTTGTTAGTTGTTAAGTGTTTCTATAGTCTTGAGTTTCCTATTTAACGAACTAAGATAAATTCTGTATAAAACTTAATAAGGTGTATACTGAATTACATGTACTTACATTTGGAAAGTCCAGCAGTTCCGCAAATTTAGGTTTTACACTAGTCCATGCCTCTCTGCTCAATCCTGGTGCTGTAACGACCAGAAAAGGTTTCGAATATATATGATAACGCAAAACTCTGATTCAGTTATTGCTGCGACACCAATATTTTTTGAAGTGTTTATATGAAACTTAAATAATTGACAACAAAATCAAAATATTTTTGGCAAAAAAAAAACAAAAAAAAAACCCAGACAATAATCAGACAACAAAACCTAAATTAAATACAAAAACCTCAAATAATCAACAGATTTATTCCTAGTTTTTACTGAGATTTATTTATCCCCTCTTACCCATATTTAAAAGTAACAGTCTTTTATTACAGTGAAACCTCTATAAGGTGACTCAGTGTAGATCAATAACCTCTCAAAGGGACACTACTGGTTGGTGGGTTTTGACATGACGGGACTGGAAATAGTCTTCCGAGATTTGTGAGCCAATTGATGATGGTTTGACCCAATAACTTGACCATTCCGACACCATGGTTTTCGAAAATAATCATTTTTGTTGTACAAAATTACCCAAAATGAAAAGCGATGCACCCCTTTTTACTAAAATCGGACATGAAATGCAGTAACTATAGATTTTCAAGTCATTTTATGTATATTTTTTAATTGATATGTCCTTACATAGTTTTAAGTTTTTTGACCTCGGTGAAACTCTTTAACGGTTAAATATACAAAAATGTTTCTACATCGCCATTTTAAAATATTATAATTGTAGTTCAAATGAAATAATATTTACGGTCTCCTTGTTCATATACAGTGTCGGTAAACTCTTCTCCTACATATGTAAGGAGCAATCTGATTTGCTGGGCACGCTGAAGAATAAAACAACAACAAAAAAACACACAGTACATTATTTTATTTGAAAATACTCTAATGTTTTAGTTGCAAACACATTTAATATTAACATTTAATGACAATCATTTTACCCCGCTTTCAAACTTTAATATTTACATGTGAGAAAAAATGAATGCTGACTCTTGAAGTAAATAAAACGTTCTTGGGTGTCTCAGTTATACACATTTTATTGCATGAATTTGCAAGAAAAATAACTGTTCATCAATGAAAGAAACTTTTTTCACTGTAATTCAAATCAAAGTACTTTCTAGCTACCTTAATATGTGAGTCGCTTAGGATACATTTATTTTTGAAACTATGCAAAACATATTTGCACGTAAACGAATGCCAATGTTAGGCTTGGATACATAGTTCAAGTAATCATTTATGGATTGTTTCGAAATGTGGTCTTATTCCCTGCGGTCTGGAGACCGCAGGGTATTGGTACGCGTTTAACTTTTGAGGCATGGAGGAGCACGTGACCTGTTTTCGGTACATGGAGGAGCATGTGATCTGTAAACCGTACACGATTGGTTAATTGACCTTTTCGAAAACCTGGCTAAATACCGTTTGTCGGTACGTTACGGAATAACCTCTAGGGAATTAGTCAGAATTACAACTAATTAAGAACAAAAAACGTGATATTTCTAATTTTCTATAATTATTTTTACCGTTTAAGGTGGAAAAAACTTGAATGATGTATTTGAAAGGTATCATTGTATCTCAAATTTTACAAACAATAAATTGTTTATACTGAAAATCTACAAAATTTAAAATATTCGTAGTGGCATCTGCCATAATAAATAGAGATATTTTCTGCGTAAACTTGTGTGTTTACTTTATTTTTTTTTTTTGCTTGGAATTATTCATAAAATGGTAGGCTTATTTAATCATTTTCTTAAAAAGAAATAATTGTTTTAATGTTCGACCTTCTCCTGTCATCAACGGTCACCAGTTTCCAAAGACCTTCTTCTATTTTGATCGATTATTGTCAACTATATACCAGATACAAACGTTTATTTATTCCCCTCTCCCAAAACAATGTTGAAAATAGTTAAATGAAATATCTTTATATCATTCCCCGCAGGAAACCATTTTACTTGTTATTATATATTTTTTAATTTGCAAAGTTCGTTGCTGCAGGTAAACTATTGTGCCTGAGCTGTATGCATTCTTGATAAGCGACAAAGATTTTTACTTTGCAAGCAAAGTATATACATGTACAAAAGGCACTGAAGACAGGAGTAAACTATAGACTATATAAAAGCGAGGAAATGGCCCGAATTATGTTGATAAAGATATGCTAAACGCTACATGACCTTCACTTTCTTCAATGGAAAAATGTCCTATAGGCAATCGAATATAACATATCCGGAACTTATCAGTGACTTTGTTTACTGTGAAATTGATAGCGAATAACAATGACAAAATACGCATGATTACATAGGTAGAACTGCCAGAATGTGTTATAGCTAAAAATAGCTTACTGATGAATTCTAACCATTTGTTATATAAAATAATAAATTTTCCAGTCATTCGCCGGAAAAAAAAACGATAAAAAAGTTTTACTAATTTAATTAATATTTAGTGTTTACATTAGTAACAATTTGTTTGTATTTCTTATTCAATGTCTAGCTGTCCACAAACAAAGAACAAAAAACAACAACAACAACAACTTTATTGATGACATCATGTTGCCTAGCAACAAGAACAAAATATAATCAAGCCAACTTTGAAAGCATGTCATCATCAATGAATTAGAAGACCTTGTATTGAAAACGGAAGTTGACAGCAAATTTTAGCGTTTAACCCCGAAAAAGCCCAATTTTTCGTCATATAATTTTGGAAAACCCCAAAATTTAAGTTGGGATAACCCCCTGGGTTGTAGGGCCTTAGTGCTTTTAAATTTTAAAATTCCGTCACATGTAGGGGAAAATTATATAATTTAAAAATTTTAAAAAACAATTTTTAAAGGGTTTTAAAAATAAATAAATTGACATTCCCTTTTTTAAATGTTAAATAGAAAAATTTTAAGTTTTGGCTTGATAAGATAACAGGTTAAGAATTTTAGGGTTTGGGAAACAAATAAAACATAGAAAAATTTTAGGTTTTGTCACTAAAAAAAGTTCAGTAAAACCCTTTTTGAATATGACATTTAAGGAATAAAAAAGTTTTAAACCCGCAAAAATGAATTTTAAGTTTTAAAAATTTTTGGTTCCCTTAAATTTTAAATTTTTATATTCTTTTGGGAATTTTAAAAAAAAATTTTTTCAAAACCCCCAAACCAAAGTTTGTTGGGGAAAAGTAGAGCACAGTCCATGTATTTTTTTAACAACCCTCGTTTCATGTAATTTTATTTTTTTCCCAAAAAAGGGTTGAGGCCCCCCCCCAAAAACCCCCCAAACCTTTAACCCTATACAAAAAATATGTAGGCCCCCAATTTAAAAAAATCAATAACGGATAAAATACATAATTAAAAAAAATGCCCTTCCCAAACATTTTTACATGTTTTCTGTTAATTTAGAAAAGGGGGCTCTTACAATCAATTTTTCATTTTATAAAAAAAAATTAGATTAAATTAATTGACAGACCTTTGGGGAAAAAAACGATTTTGCAACATGTTTTTTTCAAAAATTACAATAAAAAATGCTAAAATTTTTAATTTTAAAAACATTTCAGTAGAATACGGTCAAGTTACATAATTTCACAAACCACGCATACATTTGGTTTATAATCAATAACTATTAAATTTTCATAATATCCTGTTATATAATCAGTAGCATGCCGATTTTATTATGTTCGAATCTAAAATAAGAATTTTACATACCCCACGAATTTTCCAGTATCCTAACTCAGGCATGGTTGTTCAACTGCTGCGTATACGTAAAATATATGTTCTAAATACATGTATAGCTGTACTCTGATTGGTCCCAAACAGTAGTCAACAGAACAATTTATAAAATCAAATTCACTGGGGGTAGTATCTTATTTAATGGTTGAATTGGATTTCCCCAATATAGAAATAGATCTAAAAACAAGAGCTGTCACAGGAGATAGCCAAGCTCGACTAATAGAATACTGGACGCCAGTAAGGAAGAAAAAAACTAATGAAAAGGTAAAATCAATTACTGTATTTATTATTTTATTAAGTTTTTTAGTAAAAGAAATTAAACCCCCCCTTTTAACCCCTAAATCAAGTTTCAAAAGGGGGGGGGGGGAAATTTGAAAACCCCTAGTTTGTAATGATATTTCCCAAAATTTTAAATTTGCAAAAACACGTTTTTTTGCAGATACAGCCCCATTGGGGCCCTTTAAACCAATGAAGCTACATAGAATCTTTTTTTTTAAAAAACGATCTTTAAATTATTTGATGAATGGCCCAAAAAAATGGCTTTAAATTAAATTTTTCCAAAAAAACGGGGGTTTTGTTTTTTTTCAAATTTAAATACATCCCACCAAGGCCCAAATCTTCCCCTTTTTTAAAGATAATGTTCCCTTTAAATTTGTAGATCATTTACAAAAAATTTTGGTATAATTTTTATTTTAAAAGAAATTTTAAAATTAAAAAGGGATTTTAGCATATTTAACATTATTAAAAGGCCCCCTAAAGTTTTTTAAATCCATGCGTGCACTAAAGTTTTCTTAAAAGCTCAACTCCCAAATAAAAAACCGTCTACATTTCAACATGGAATATTTTGAAATTGTGTTAATTGGGGGGATGTACAGGGATACGAAAAAAAACACATGAAAAAAAGTAGATGAGTCGGGATAGTTAACAGGTCTACCCAAAATGGTTTTGAAATTGCTTTTAAAAGAAGTTGGGGGGGTTGGCGAAAATAAAAAAATTAGAGTTTAAAAGATAAAAAAAGGGCTTCTTAAAATATTAGAAAAAAATATTTCCATCGCTTTGTTTCAGAAACCCCAAAAAAATTTTTTAATTAAAAATAAAAAATTTTCATAAAACCCTTTGCAGGCCCCAAAAAGAAACTTTTTCAAAAAAATTTTTTTATTTTATAAACCCTTTTGGGTACCAAAAATTTTGGGAAAGCATTAGACACCGAAATTCGCGCAATTAATTCTATTGAATATTTTTAAATCTAGAATGAAAGAAAAGTTTAAAGCCCCCGATAGTACCTAAACACTTTTTGTTTGGTATAAGATACTTTGTCAGTTTTACATGCCTTGTTTAAGGAATAATTGTAGCAACTTACACGCTGACCTTTTCAAAAATCACTTGAGAGAAAGTCCGACTTGTATGTGTGGGAACCTTTGTTAGGATGCCGAGCACTATCTATTTTGCTGTCCATTATTTAAACCTCAGAGACTTATACTCTTCGCAGAAAGCAGAATTGTTCAACCTCTTAATGTTGTGCTATTACTGTGGGGTAGCAATTCTTTAGATGTTTAACAATAATGAACAAAATATTTGCGGCTGTCCAAAAATTTATCAAAACTACTGACCGTTTCGAAACACTTGATATTTTTGTAAATCGACCGATTGTATTAATCTTAATAACCTGGTACCATAAATAATTGACAATCACAGTTATGATGGACGTTACTCCCAATGACGAATAATGCTAAATGCTGGATCCATAACCTTGTCGTTATTATATAAGTACATAAATGTACATTTTTTGTTTTACTTATTTCTTACATTGTTTTAATCTTTTTGGTGTTAATCTGTCTTTATCTTTTTCTTTGGTCGCTTTATATGTATACATGTCACACTTTCTCATATAAATGCCCATCAATGTTGATTAATATATTGTTTCATGGGGAGGGCCGGTCGCTAATGTTGTAAGAAAATGGGCCCAGCCCTTTTGCTTTTTGTTGTTTCGAAATCAATTTGTTTCTCTGTATATTTACATGTATATATTATAATTACCAATAAAAAATATGATTAAACTTTGTTTTTTAATTTTAGCAAAAAGTATCAACAAAATCTCAAATCTGTTTTTCAATAAATTTTATTGGACATCTGACATGCTGTAATTAAATTGGTACAATATCTAAAATATAATTCTCACATCGTAAAATACACAAAAACTTGCATCAAAAGCGTTTGTGTTGTATAACCTAATACTGATACAACGAAGCGGAAATGACGTCATTTATTGAAAAAAAGATCGTCTGCTTCTTTATCACAAGGTAAGTATACCGGGAATATTCAAGTTTGTACATGTAATACTAGTATTAAAAACTGTTTTGCTAAACGCATAAAAATTAATTAACGGAAAGCAAATTAAAAAACTAACTTAAGTGCTAGTATGACGTCATTCTTTGAAAATGTCGTCTGGTGTAGTGTGAGACAAATCTGAGACAAATTGTGCCTATTCGTTGTAAAAAATAAAAATATCTGTTTAAAGTACATCAAGATACAATATATTATTTGAAGTCATTAATGTAACCAACCTTAAAAGCATTATATTACAAAAACCTTAAAAGTACTATATTACAAGAGGTATCCGTAAAGCTTAAAAGCACTATATTAAAAATGATATCTATAAAGATTTAAGAACTGTTTATACCATTAACAACTTTCAAATGAGGAGAATTTTTTCGAACCAAATTTTTCATTATGGCTGCGTAGCAATTCCTCGTTGATTGTTTTTATCTAAATGCGGCAAAGTTTTTGTTGTTGATTGGCATATTAAACCACTTTCCTGAGCCTAGATACTCCTTCAACTTTCGGTAAAACCTGGAATCCTTCCCCGAGGGAATGCTTTAATTTCGGATTATGCGTCAAGTCGAAGCAGGATTTTTCATACGGGTTTGTTGGTCCAAAAGCTCGTACATTTGGGAAGTCAACCCGACAGTTACTGTTTACAAAAGTTTAGAAAACATTAAAAAACAACAATTCAGTACAAAACATACTTTTTAAGAGCGAAAACATTAGCACGGTCCTAAGCCTCTAGTCTGAATAATAAAGTTCCGTTTTTTTCATTGTACAAAATTTTTATGCATTTACAGCTTGCCGAAATGTTGTAACCTCTCTCGCAAAAAACCTTGACCCGCGACTAAGAATGTTCATAATTTGTCCTTTTCATGCATAAAATAGGTATGATAATTAGCTATTTGTAAATGCATACTCTTAGAGTGACCTTATGTTCTCATCGTGGTTTCAATTAATTAAATGATATTCAAATGCTAGCACATGTCTGTTGCTATATGTGCCAATATCCATTGACCTATTTTGAACTTAAAACTTTAATGGACGGGCAATATCAAAATACAAAGAAATCGAGTTAGCCAAGGTATACAGCCTTGTCAGACTACCGGTTCACGTATGTGTCGGCTGGCTTAGCTCTATACTGTTGATGAAATCTAATCAATTTCAAGGGTTAGAAAAAGTTAACATTTGTCAGTGGTTTTCCATGCTGGCCATTTGGCGTAATATATCTTTTTAACATAAACAACTTTCACGTGACTGTATTAAAATTTCCCAATTCCCCGGGAAATCACTTTCAAAGTGAAATGTATTAAACCTACCTTATTTACCGGGGAAAAACCCCTTTTTGCCCCGGGTTTTTCGAAAAAATGCCCGAGAGTTTTTTAACCAAATTTTTAAAACCGCTTTTAAAACTTTCCTGAAATGTATAGTATAAAATTTTAATTAATAAAAAGCCCCAACACTAAAAATCTGAATTTAAATTTTATTTATTGTCTTTTTGGTATTCCATCCGATTTTGGCCTATTACATCCAGGGGTGTTATTTTTTTAAACGATAATGTATTTCACGACCTGTTTGGCAATGTCTCATTTTTTGTTTATAATTTTAAATTGTGCTAATGTTTTATTTTGTTCCCTGTGTCTCACTGATATTTAAGACAATGGTTAATTTGAAAATAAATAAAATCACAATTTCAAAATAACTTTTATTTATGCAGACAAAGTTGGAATATATACATGTATTTAAGAACATAATTATAATACAATTACAGATGCCATTTCATGTACCAATATCATAAGTAGTACCTTATTGTAGCATTTATAAAAAGTATTAACATGCCCTTAATACAAATACAACAAAATATTAAAGAAACATTTAAAACATAACATGAAATCTCTAAATTGTTTTTGGGGAATTAGGTTTTAATATGAAAAATAAATAAGTCTTGGGGAATTAGAATTACCATGAGCAATCACTTGCATATGAGAAGAACCATGAGCTTTTTAAATTCTTAATTATCAAAAGTGTTTAGCTTAAAACAATAATATTTACATAACTTTCAAAGTTATAAAAAGTACATAATAAAATAACAGTTAAATAACCTTTTCTTAGCTAAATTTAACATTTACAACAATATTTACAAAAACAGTATTTACACGACATTATGCTGAGAAACCAATAAAAACTTAATACAACAATAGTAGTAAATATAAAAGACACATACCTGTATAATTAAGACAATGGTTAATTGAAAATAATAAAATCAACAATTTAAATAACTTTTATTTATGCAGTCAAAAGTTGGAATATGACTGCAATAGGTTGTGTCTTTTCTAATATACAGGTTGGTCCTGCCAATATTTGGTCCTGAAGGGATGAGATTTTTATCAAAAATTAGTATACTTCTAAAGTTTGAAATCTCAGCATTACAAAACCACAGTTGAAATAAATAAGTCAAAATATCATAGGTGTACAAATATATGAAAAATAAAATTGCAAAATGAAATATAAAATATACATAATTAAAAACAACTAATGTAATGTTATGTAATATAAACATGGGGTGAAATTATTGCTTCATAACATATCTCTATGGAAGAAAAAAACGTTCTCCTTTTTATGAAAGATTAAAATTTGTCTAAAAATTACTTACGTAATCTTATTAATAACATAATCTGACCACCCCATTTCTCAGATCCATAGCTTGATCTAAAAAAGCATGTCAACAGTTGCCCTTTTTTTTAGCTGTGTCTCCATCTGTAAAAGAAATACCGGTATGACTAAAATATACGTAACGGTGTTTTTTGGCGCAATGGAGTGCAACATTAACATTAACCAATATTGCAAGAATTTTAGGGGACATCTTCAGTTTGATTGCGAACTAGTAAATGCCAAATGTGCACATATAAAATCATCAAAAAAACCCCAACAAAAAAACAACAATATTTTGATAGCTTGTTTCAGATGGAATCAAATGAAAGTTGAAATAAAATACAAAGGGAAGGGCATCTAGGACGGTTCCATGTACACACTACATGTTCATTAAGTTATTTTACCATTTCTATCATCAATGGCCAGTTTTTATGATGCGTCATGTATAGTTAAACTTTAACCTGTTTTTCCATTTTTTCAGAACCATAACGTGACTAGGATCGATGTTAAAGGCACATTATGCCTTAAATTTTGTTTTCTTCTGTAGAAAGGGCTTACATTTGCTTTATAATAAAACGTCAGATGCTTATCACTTTAAGAAAATGAAATACGAAAATATTTGTGATAAAGTGGAACAGAACGTAAACAAACAGGTATTTTGACTTCCAAAAAAAAATACTAAATTACTATAATAAGTGTACTAATAGTCAAAGTAGAGGACGAAACACAACTCTCGTCTATATTGGCAATGGGGAACATGTAAAAGGCATCAACAACATGTTATCATTTTAATGCCCTAAATGGGCCTTTAAAGATCAGAAATACGTATTTGATGTTAAGTTTGTTTGTCACATGTGTCTTTTGGTATAGACTTAACTTATAAGCCAAAATTCTCACCTAACTTATGTTTTTCTGGCGATATGCTTCAAAATAGCGTTCTTACTCTGAGTTATTTTTACATCCACCGTCCAATATAATACGGTAACTGGACAATACAAAAATAAAAAAAGAAAATCCGAATCAGAAATTCAAATAGATTTTAATTTCTTACATCTTATATAAACAGGCCCAATCCCTAGTATGTTTCTAAAAATAATGTCAACATTTTGACAAAATCTAACTCAACCAGATAAGTGGTAAATGTACCTTCTTCTTTCAAATAAATAAAATTTTCTCGTAAAAAAAGGGGATGGCGACAGGGCCAATGTGTTTTACGCCCCTCGGTTTTGGGAAAAAATAATGAAAACCTTTGGGCATCGGGGGTTTTAAACCCCTTTTGAATCAGAGGTTGCCCTTGCTCTTTTCCGAGCAAGAACTTTACACTCGTTGCTCATTTCCCTTTTTAAATTTGTCCCAAATTTTTCTATAGTCTTTTAGTTACCTATATAACGGGGAAATAAAAAATTATTATAAAAAAAAAAGGCGTATTTTCTGAATTTCATGCCCTTACATTTGGAAAGTCCAGCAGTTTTCCCCAAATTTAGGTTTAAACTTAGTCCAAAGCCTCCCCTGCTTTAATCCTGGTGCTGAACGACCCCGAAAAGGGGTTTTAAATAATTATGATTTTAACCCCAAAAATTTTGATTCCCGTTATTTTCAAGATAAAAATATTTTTAGAAGTGTTTATTAATTCAACTTAAATAATTTGACACGAAAATCAAATTTTTTTGGCAAAAAAAAAAAATAATCCCGGAACAACAAAACCTAAATAAAATAACAAAAACCACAAAATAATCAAAATCTATTCCTAGGTTTTTTTACTTGAGTTTTTTTATTCTCCTCTTACCCAATTTAAAAGTAACAGTTTTTATTACAGTGAACGCTCTAGAGTGTGATCGTGTAGAGCAGTAACCCATCCCTTAAAGAGGGGCTCTACTCGGTGTGTGTTTTGACATGACGGGGAACTGGAAATAGCTCTTCTGATATTGTGGCCAAATTGATGATGGCCTGACCCAATAATTGACTTCCGACCCCATGGATTTCGGAAATAAATCCATTTTTATTGTGCAAAATTTTACCCAAAAATGAAAACGCAATGCACCCCTTTTTACTAAAATCGGATATAAATAAAGACTATCGATTTCTTATTCAATTTTAAAGCATATTTGCTTTATATATTATTTTTATCCCGTTTTCAGATAGTTTTCTTTTTTCAAGTTTTTAACGGGGTTTTTTTTTGGCCTTCTGACCTTAGTGAAGCTCTGACCTTTAGTGAAGCTCCTTAACGGTTAAATATGCAAAGATGTTTCCACATCGCTTTTTAAAATATTACATATTTTAGTTCAATAAAAATAATATTTACGGCTCTCCTTGTTCGTATACAGTGTCTGTAAACTCTTCTCCTGCATATGGTAAGGCAGCAATCTGATTGGCTGGGCAAGCTGAAGATAAAAAGTCCATAGAACAAATTATTGTATTTGAAAAACTCTAATGATTTAATTTGCAAACACTTTTGATATAAAACATTTCATAAACATTATTTTACACCGCTTTTTCTTGATGCCAATACAAATAATCTTTAAAACGGTCGGGAGTGTTTCAGTGATACACAATTTATTGTATGAATTTGCAGGAAAATGAACTGTGCTCATCAATGAAAAAAACCATTTTTAATGTACCAGTAATTTCAATTTATTACATAAATATGCGCGACGCTTATGTTAACTGGGAACTTATCTATGCAAAACTTATCTGCACATATCACGCCAACGTTTAAGATTGGATACATAGTTCAAGTTGTTTTCAAATGTGGCCTTTTTTAAATTTGTCTTGATAAGCGACAAAGATTTGTATTTTGTACGCAAGTTATATACATGTACATGAACAGAAGACCCTGAAGACGGAAGTAATCTGTAGACTATCTTAAATCGAGAAAATGACCCAAACTATATATGAGCCGTGTGATGACAAAACCAACATAATGGTTTTGCGACCAGCATGTATCCAGACCAGTCTGATCAGGATCCATGCTTCTCTACTTGTTATAGGGTTTGTAAGCGAACAGCATGGATCCTGATCAGACTGCGCGGATCCATGCTGGTCGCAAACCCACTATGTTGGTTTTGTCGTGACACGGCTCAATTATGTTCATGAAATTAAGCATATGGCTTAATGACCTTCATTTTTTCTTCAATGGAAACATGCCCAATCTAATATAATATATCCGGTACTTATCAATGACTTTGTTTGCTTTTAGGTTGATAGCGAATGACAATGATAAAATATGCATGATTGTACAGGTACATTTTCTCAATGAATAAAGAAGGCAAATATTTTGTACTTTTGAAAAATAACCCCTAATTTAGCGGCGAGGTCCTATATGTGTATTTTACTGTATTGCCGCCTCGAAATGTGAAGCTAAATATACCTTACTGGTGAATTCTAAACATTTGTTATAAAAGATAATGAATTTTGCAGACTTTCACCGATAAAAAGATAAAGAAGGTTTTACTTATTTAATGTTTAGTTTGTTTGTTTGGGTTTTATGTCGCACCGACACAGTATAGGTCTTTTGGCGACGTTCCAGCTTTACTGGTACAGGAAGACCTCAGATGCCCTTCTGTGCGTTATTTCAGGCACAAACGAGCACCTGTGAAGAAACACCAACGTTATGTAAGCTAGCTGGATAGCTTCCTCACATGTGTTTGGTGTTTACATTTGTAATATATTGTTTCTATTTTTTGCAATGTCTGCCTCCCCAAAAAAACCATTATAAAAAAAACAATTTAAATTTTAGCCCGTCAATTTAAATTTAAACGATGAAGATCAAATTTTTTGACCATAACATTTTCAAATACATGCGACATCATCAATCAATCAATCAATTTAAACAATGTAAAAGCATCTGAAACTATCTAACTAAAAAAGGAAAAATAATTGCTGCTGAAATCAAAAATTCATTGTAACAAAAAAAATAATATCAAGCGTTTAACCCCTTTTGCTGCAGAGGGGTTTTTGTTTAATTGTTAACCCATTTTCCAGGGATTTTTAAAAAATTAAAATTATTAAATTAAAATAATTTTATTCTTGTTTTAGTATTAAAAATTTTATATGTTTCCAAAGTTAGTTAAAATAATTTTTGTCAATGGAAATTTTCTTTTTTTTTATTTTTATCTTTTTTATTTTTTTATAAATAATTATTATTACTATTTTTATTATGAAAACTAAAACCCATATGGGAAATACGGCCGAAAATAAAAGGGGCGCTTAACCGTCCATGGCAGTGAAAGGTTAAGAAATGTTTAATCAATGAATTAGAAAACCCATTTTAGAATGAAATGTAAAAATTCAGCGAAAACCCAGTAACAAAAATGCAATTTTACACCCATATAATTTTGGTCCCCAATTAATGATAATACCCCCCCCCATCTTCTCTCCAAAAAAATTTTTCCATAAACTTTGGAAGGGCCCCAAAATTTTAAAGGCCCCTATAGTGTAAAAATTTTTACTTTTTAAAGAATCTTCCCAAGTTGTTTTAACATAAAAAATGATCTGCAAAATTGGGATGTCCTTTATAAAATTGGCCGCGTCACGACAAACCAAAAATGGGGTTTTCGACCAGCATGGATCCAGACCAGCCTGCGCAACCCTATTACAAGTAGAGAAACTGATAGCGAACAGCATGGATCCTGATCAGACTTCGCGGATGCGCATGCTGGTCTGGATCCATGCTGGTCGCAAACGCACTATGTTGGTTTTGTCATGGCGCGGCTCATTATTCAATTTCTCATTTGCGAAAAAAAGAAGAAACTCCAAGCAGTGAATGTTAGAGTATCTACATTTTGGTATAAATCAATATCTGTTAATATACATTATGTGTTTCTAGATTATGTAGACAAGAGCATTTTATTGTTTCATTTCACAGGAGCGTTTAGATATCTTTTTTTCTAAATCGCAGTGTCTCGCATTTTAGTTTAAAGTTTATATCAATTTGTTTTAGTTTAATTTTGTTGGAAGCTATAAGCTTATTAAACACTCTCGAATCCGTTCCTGGAACCAACCAGTACTAATTAAGCAATGAGTGTAAAATTTCTTCGGATGCGCAGGCTGGTCTGGATCTATGCTGGTCGAAAACCCATTATGTTGGTATTGTCGTGACGCGGCTCAAAGGTTAAATTTAGTTTCAAGTGGTTTATGGTATGATAACAGGTCAAGATAACAGATTTGAGGTGAATAAACATAGTAATATAGGTATGTTATTCAAACTTGTTCAGTAAATTCATCCGAGTATGACGACTTGAGCTTAGGCCTAATCAGCAACTATTTTTTTTTTAAATTTTGTAGTTGAAATTATATTTTGTACAATGAAATTCTTTCACAATCTGTAACAAAGTCTTGTCATTAAATAATATCCTGCTAAATCAGCGTCTCATATTCACACTGTGCAAAGATTCAGAACAAAATTTCAGCACTAATTACGTAATCTAGCTTTTAAGTCCCTTAGAGGGAGTCATGAGGCCGCCCTCCCCATCACCGCCTTGAATTGAATTTAGTAGTGTGTGAAACCGGGCCCCTCTGAGATTGAAAACTAATGAAAACTAGAAAAACTAAAAGCCAAACACCCCACCCCATCTGGAACATGCATTACTTACCCTTGTTTGTTTATTTCATTTTACGCCTTTTTCAACAGTATTTCAGTCATATAGGCGGGTAGTTTCCTAACCATCGTTCCTGCGAGAGTTACACCAGTACTAGACTACCTTCCTCCGCGCTTAACTACCAAAGCATCATCCCGGGGATCGAACCCACGCCAGAGAGGTAACTGGATTAGAAGTCATCGACTCTAACCCCTCGACCACGGAGGCGGTTACCCCTTGTTTAAATTTTATGAAATTCATTAATGCTGACATTTACTAGATCTAAATTAAACCTTTATACATTAAAATGGAACATTTTTTTTAACTTATTCTTTAACTTTTGCTATATAGATTCTAATCATTAAAGATGATATGAACTGTATATAAACTAGCGCGGATCCGGAATAATTTGCCACAGGGGTTACTGAATTTCGATGTATTACAAATTTCAGAGTCGTTTGGCATTTTAAAAGTTTTTCAAAAAAGTAGTCGTAATTTAGTGATTTTCACCGTAGAAAATGAAATCATGTAATACATGTACAATATTATATTTTAATCTCGAGAGGGGTCATTGAATGCCCCCCCCCCCCCCCCAAAAAGT
>NW_026860862.1:0-10542 GCF_026571515.1 Ruditapes philippinarum
CCAACATTTTCACAAGTAATGGTTTTCTGTCAATGAAAACAATAACAACAACAATTAAACAACAACACGGGGCCATTGCTCCCAAAGCGCTTACCTTAAGACAGAATGATTCAACGTTCTCTATATTAATGAGTTGGTTTTAGTGTGAGCTAAACCTTAAACCAACAGTTCTATTGTATACATTAAAGAAAATCAAATTATCCCACATTACTTTTATTTTAACCCAAAAGCAATAATTTAAAAACCCTGGTACAGGTGTACAAGATGTTTCATGTAAAAAATCTAGGCCCTTGGGCTTCCAGATACATGTTCAGCAGGCTAATTATGGTTTATTCACAAACTCATAATCGGTCACGTGACACTCATAATCAGTTGAAGTCGTAGGCAATTATGTTACTATACATAACAAGATTATTGAAATATTCTTACGTTTTTAAAGAGAAAATTTTTTTGCACACTCCCTAACTCATGGGTTCCCCCCAACAGGTTTTAAATTTTGAGGGGGTAAAATTTTTTTGTGCGAAAAATTAGAAATGAACCCGTTTAAATAAAATATATCAATAAAATCATAAAAGTTGGGTCTTTTTATGTAAAATAATAAAGGGTTTTTAAATACTTTTAAAACTTTAAAGCCCAAATTTTTTACAATCCAACAAATTATTAATGTTAATAGTTGAAAGGGTTTTTAAAAGTTTTACTAAATGGGAATTTTAAAAGAAATATAAGTCTAGATTTTAAAAATTTTATTTGTTTAAATTTCCCAAATTTAAAAATTTCCCAATCTTAATACAGTTGCACATTTCCCAAAAAGCTTTAAAAATTAAAGCCCCGGGGAAAAATTTTAAAAACTACCTTAAAATATTTATGTTATTTGTATTAAAACAAATGAAATACAAGTAAATTATCCTAAGAAAAACAAAAATCAATTGACATCAAACAAAAGTCAAGAACACATGTACATCAATACCAAAGTCACCTCTGTCAACATAATCTCCAAGGAACAAAAAGGAAGCTGGAGTTAATAAAGGTCCTAATCTCCATAAAGCTTTCTCAAAACATATCAAATCTCTATAGTTCCCATGAATATCTCTTAAAAAAACAACAAGAAAATACACATGAGTAAATACGACAAATAAACTTTTTCTTTTCTTTTTTGTTTATTTTCAAGGTTTTCTATTGATTTTAACATTCTGGGCCATATCTCAGCGGACTGTCCACCTAACAAGCTTTCCTGCATAACTTACCACATACAAACAAATTCTGCGCAAGTGAGCAAAATTTAACCTCGCATTATTTCCGAATCATTGGTGGGAGACAAACGACCAATAGATCAGTCTGAAAATCTGAGAGAAAATTCGCCCCTCCAAAAAATTAAACCAGCAACCCCTCCATTTCCCTTTTTAGCTTAGCGGGTGGGCTCCCATGTAAAACAGAATCCATCTAGAATTATGAAAATTATAAAATTTAAATTACATTTTACCGTTATTTGCCTATAGTCTTTGAAAGGTAGTAGCTATCATATTGTGACTTTCCAGCTTTACAAAACAAATGTGCACCTATGTAGGCCCCACAAATGTTTCGAAGCGTAATATAACTTGACGGGATGACATTGATGGTACGAAAACATTCGCAGTTCTTAAAACGTTTATATATCGATTAATTTAAACATGATAATTTTAGTTTGAAAGTGACATGAATGCTTATGCCCCCCAGTCTAAAACCCATCATTCTTTAACTTACAAAAACAGGCCATCACTATTATTGATAATATATACACTATAATTATGTGTACATTAACTAATGAATACCTTTGTGAATGATCCATTATCTCCCTTTATTAACCTCTCAAAGTATTTAAGACCAGTTAACATTTCATTAGGATGAGATCGTTGATTGAAAGAATCTATAGACGACATCCGTTGAAATCTTGATATATCACCTTCTAAATGTGTTACTGACGTGTTGGTTATAGCCCCAGTGCCTATATACATGAATTATCAACTTTATTTTATCTATGTATATGTATATACAAATGTAGTATATTTAACTATAACCTGACATATGACATATAAGATGACAGGTAGATTCCTCGCAAAAATGAATTTTAAATGTGCAAGAAATTGTGAACTTTGAATCAAGAATATTGCGAGAATCAAATAAAGGGATAGAGTATTACATACAGCAAACTAGATCAGTCCTATATATTTTAATATAATGCATAAGTTATAAATTATAATTAAGTATATGTGCATGAGAAATAAGAAAACATATTCACCATGTAAGTCTCATATTGCCATCTCTTGCAGCAATACCCAAGTTCTGCGTACCTACATAAATATCTACCCCTAGTTTCGCAAAATACATGGTCTTGTTGTTGTTATTTGCATGACAACTTTTTGAAATGTCCGTTTTAAACTAAGACATACGCAAAATTATTATATATACACTAAAATAAGCCAATATCATATAACCTAGTCACAGTCAAAGGAAAATGGCTGGCCATATACATGGAAAGCAAGCATTGATAGAGAAAGAAATTAAAACTTAAATACACACATAATTAGCTTTATATGAATACAAAAAGTCACTCGCAGAAGTTCCATTTACAAAATATCAATATATGTTGATCTTTTTTCTATGTTAAGATAGGAACAACAACAATAATTATTCATTCAAATATAATGGATGAATAGAGGTTAAATTCTACAAACACAAATACAAAGATTTATAGACAATTTTTAACATTTATGACTTTAATTAGGTTACACAACAACAATTATGGTATTTGTTGCAAAATAAAAGCAAATAAAAAACTGAAAAAGGTCTAATTCTATCTTGAACAGGAACTTTTGTAAACTATAAATTTCCTGTGTTTCCAAACTTTTTGTTTTCTTTGGATCAGTTATTTTTGTGCGGGATCTCTTATACGGTGGTTGCATGTCACTACTCACTACCAGGAGTGTTGTTATCTGTTTCTAAACTGTAATTATATCATAGACACAATCCATTCAAACATTCTATATTTCATAGAAAAATACAAATATTGTGGATAGTTAACATTATAACTGACTGCGTAAAAGAACAGGTGCACAACAGTGCATCATTTTCAGCAAAAGTAAATCCGAAGAGTAGACACTAAGTATATTTTTTTTCTCACATAAATTAGAAATGTATCCATAGGACAAGGATGCCCCGGCAATCCACTGTCTTGTCAATCTACTGACTAGGTCAAATATTTTTTGGACATGTATTTGAATGAATAATTATTGTTGTTGTTCCTATCTAAACTGAACAACATTCAGTTGTTTTGTCAGTCTAAGTTCGTACAGCAGGACGGTATGGCAGATGGTCAGACTAAGGGAATGTTCCATGACTCCCCCTACCGGTGAGTTGTTCGGGTATCAAAATGACATACAATTTTGCGTCTTGATTTTTTCAAATCTTTAGCTTCTAGAACTTCAAATCTCTTTTTATATTCTTGATAATGGACAGTTTTAAAAATAAGGCAGACAGGAAATTTAGCAGATTGACGGCTCATTAAAATATATTAATCGATTTCATATTCAAGTTTTTGTAAACTAAATGAAGCCCAGGGAAGGGTCTACTTTGACCCCTGTGGGTCATGATTTATGTAGAGGATAAAAATGAAATTCAACATGCCACATACCTCAGCTATGGACAGTGTATTTTCAGAGATGGGAATTCTTAAAGATTTTATAAGTACACATTTCTATTCATCCATAAGTAAATGTTTCAGATTTATTTGACACGTTTTTAGATTATAGAAAGATAAATAATTATCTTTATGTATCTTTATATATTTCAAAGTATATATTTGGAGCTTTTACTTTAAATTATCCACAAATAAGCATATATTTCAAATGTTCTATAAATCTATTTGCAAAAAGAATTTTACTTGTTAATTTAAAATTATAACAATATTAAATTTTACTGATAACAGAATTTATTTCGTCATCCTTGCTTCTACAAAATTTTGCACACATGCCAAAATTAAGTAAATATAGATGTACCCAGACTCATTTAAGAGGTCATTACATAACTCAACATTACCGCTGGCATAATCTATAACATTTGAGAGACTTAAACTTACTTGTCCCAGTTTATTGGATGGTATAGATAGACAGAGAATTACCAACAACTAAAATTAGAAATGAAATCATTGTTATCTGGGCATGACATAATCTAAAATACTGACATGAATACAGACACGGACAATAACGTTGTTTTATTTTTCGTCATATTTTACGTATCAGCAACTAAATATATGAAATACTTTTTTCTATATAACTACTTTAAAAGTAAGTTATTTTAATTTTGATTTGTTTCATGTTTTTTGTTTGTTTGTTGTTTTTTTTTGTTTCCTTGCTAATTTTTGTTTGTTTGCTTACTTCTTTCTGTTAAAGGGTTTCAAGAAATATTTTAGAAATATACAGTTAAATGACTGTGAATCAAGGTTTTTTCAATATACCTTCTTCAGATGGAAATAAAGTTTCTGTTTTGTCACCCATGAGTTCTGATATACCTTTAATGGAGAAATAGGATTATATTTTTATACCTTTGAGAGGAAATAAAGGTTCAATTATTATTCGTTTGAGTGGGAATGAAGGGTCTCTTACTATTACTCTGAGTGGGATATAAGTTTCTTTTATCATAATTTAAGAAGGAATAATGGTTTGTTATAAACGTGGATTAAGATTATATTTTAATAACTATGAACAGGAATTTAAAGGGTCTGTCATGATACCTTGAGTTGTAATTTTACCTATGGACATTAAAATATTACTGCAGACAAAAATGAAAATTCATTATATCTTAGATTCTATAATTTACATTATCCACATAAAAGTAGTGTCTCACAAGTTAAGGAGCTGACTAGAATATGTGGAGTTTATCGGTTGACATTTAAGTATTAACTTGACCTTGGGGTAGCAACTCGTTTGTAACTTGGGGGAAGCAACCTAGATGATGCCTCTGCAGATTGCGTCCTGGTTGGGATCATTAGTGCAAAGTAATTTCAAAGCCAATGAATTGTCAATATGTTTTGTGCTGCAAGAAAAAATAGATATTTAAAGACTGGATCTTTGAGCGTGACCTTGACCTTGAAGGTAGTGACTTGATTGTTGTGTTCTGCACATCTTTTATAAATTTTATAATGGTCATCATTTCTGCCAAGCCATTTCAAAAACATTGCATCTTATTAAGTATTATGAAACAGACAAGAAAAGGAGACTTTTTAACACTTGACCTTAAAGTGTGACCTTGATCTTGGAGATAGCAACCCAATTATTTCGCTCTATGCATCGTCTCATTATCATGACCACTTGTGCCAAGTTATTTTAATTTTATTTTCATCGGTTTAAAAGTTATGGAGAGGACACAAAAGTGTTACGGAAGAATAGACGCAAGACTGACAGACGGAGGTCATTCCTATAATCCCCTCCCCACTTTGCGGAAAGGGATTTACAAGTTGAAGTACTGACATATTCGCCAGCAAAACAACTTCCTTACACTAAATACATAAGCTATGCTCCAGCAACAATTCCTCAAAACCTACCTCAAAACATATTGAAGATGTGATGGGTGTAGACCTATTCTTTGCAGATAAGACATAGTTCACCTATGTTTGCCATTCGGGCTCCTACCATTATACTATTCAGAGAAAACTTGGATAGGTCTAGTCAGAGCGCATAGCAATTTAGGTATACACTGGTTAGAATATCCGTAAAACCTGTATTTGCTGTTGCAAAGCTTACATATAATATATCCCTATGACTTTATCAAATATATGCATATATTCATTGACATATATATGTCTAAATGTAATACATTATGCATAAGATATATATAATTATATAATTATCACGTAAATAATCATGTAAATATATGTGTATTTACTTTGCACTATTTATAGCATCTGCCTCTACAGCTTCTTAGACAATCCTTTTCTTTGTCAAATATCACTCATAACCTCCTAAATATATAAACATATTCATATTTTATTTTCCTACATCTTTTATGTACAAACATATTCATTTATCGCTCCCCAGCCTCCTTTATATACACACAAACATATTCATATATCACTCACCGGTCTCCTATATACGCATATATATTCATTTATTACTGATCAGCCTCTTTTAAACATATACATATTTTTCTATCAGCCTCCTTTATTAAGTCCATAAAAAGTTCACTTTAAAAATTTTAAAAAAATCAAACTTGATGAATTGTATGTTCAGATTTAAAGAAAATACCATGACTGACCCACCAATTATTTAATCTAGTTATTATGAACTTTACAGAGATCCATTTTTTCTATATTTTACACATTTTGACATGTTATAAGTTTTTTTTCTAAGAAGTCTGTTCCTCGTGAAATCGTTTTTTAAAATGTATGTTTTTACAAGAAACAAACATTTACATATTAAAATATTTTTCAAATGAACTAATTGCAATTCATTTAGTACTATAGTGTCCATTTAATTCAAGACGGACCATCGAAAATAGTTTATTGATATATTGAAAGCGAAATGTTGACATTATATACACTTTGTATATAAATTTAAACAGCTAGACAAGTGGTACAAATACTTTTCATAAACTGTTATTATTGTCTAATATATTCTTGTTTTCTTCATCAAACATACAACATACTTTGAAATTAAATAGCTAGAATGTGATAAAAAATTAAATACATTAGATCAACTGTTTCCATTTTTTTATGTTTATCATAGTCTGTTGTTCTCACTTTTTTCTGAAAATTAAGTTCAGGGTTTAAGCTATTATACATCAATTATACCATTATTGACACGAAAATTAAGCCACATGCCATGCACTGTTTTTCTGAACGGTGGGAAGTTTTGCTTATCAACTTAAAGAAAAAAGAAAATAAATGTCAGATACATAAATTATAAAAAGAGTTATCTTCTTAAGATTGAAAAAGAAAGAGGAAGTTTAATAATTTCTAAAAAGTCCCCAGCATTTGAAAATCGGGAAATTGATCAAAGAAGGGTGTTTAAATCTTCGGACCTAATTACCAATAATATACAGCATATATAAACTAAAGGTTTGTTTCTTTTCGTTTTGACATGTGGTTCCTTAAGAGAAAAGAATAAATATAACATTAGGTTTATAAAGTAATACGTTTCTTTTCATAAAAAGGCGAAAGAAGGAAAAATAATCAAACATTGTTACGCTCTGTAAATTGTAATAGAATTCGATACTAAAGAAGATGATGTAATTTACATGTTTTAAAAATACTTCTAAGATGTATTATTCAGATAAATAAGTTAAAAAATAATTAATTTTTGAATATTTCACAATAAAGAATTTATCATCAGTGACACAGTAGGTTAAATAAGGAAATCAATAAAGACATTATTTATGTCTTTAAGACGATACATAAAATCTAAACACTGCACATGATTAGTCACATGTTAAGATTTAAATATCTTTTCCCATATATTGGTCTATGTGAACTAAATGACCCTCAGGGTGTGGCAAACTTTGATCCCAGGGGTATGAACTATATTACTTTCGTTAAGGACTACAGTGTTATGTTTCGTGTCAAATATCTAAGCTCTGGTCAGAACAAATATTACAAAGATTTCATTTAAAAGAGAATTTTTTGCTTTTTTGCTCCTGTGACATAATTATGAATCAGACTTGAACCATTACTATAGCTTTTGAAGTGGGTTACCTGCTAAGGATCATTTCTCTGAAGTTTGGTAAAAATAATCCATGTTGTTAAGGAGGAAATATTGTTGTTAACTGTAAATAAGGATAAAGACGGGATGATATTAGTTGAAAAAATAAAGCAAGCCATCACAAGAGTCCACTTCTTAGCACTTGGAACTTAAAATGAAAATCACTCATCATTCAACCAGGTTTCTATCACATTCACTGAATCATTAAGAATATAAGTGTCTTAATTTGTTACAGATTTTAGCGAACTTTTAATAATAAATTTAATGAATACAGGCTTGTACTCATGTGACCCACAGGCAATATTATCCAGCACTCAATATATAGATACTGAATATTATTACACGATGTCTTTACAACTATTGACAAAATATTAAGACAGATTACCCAAATGTCTGTAATTTCTTAAAATAGTCTAGTCATTTTCTAGAACTGAGGAAGATTCATCAACTTAAACAACTTACAAATGTAAGCTAAATTAGAATTAATAAGAATTATCTTATTAAGAATGAAAGAGAAAGAGGAAGTAAAAGTATTAAAAAAACAATATTCTAGATTTAGAATTGTGAATTGAATAAATAAAATTGATTTACATATTTTCTTATTTTCTCTATTTTACTGTAAACTAATATACTCATTACCTAAAATGTACTGAATAATTAAACAAAAGGTAATTTTTAAAGATGTTCTTAACTAATAATCTGAACTGTAATATATCGATATAATGATATATAATATAATAATATATTTTATTTCATTTATTGATCAACTGTCTTGCACCGAGTTATCAGCGACTGTCCCGAAGCACCGATTTTATCAGCAACTGTCCTTTAGCACTGACTTTATCAGAAACTGTCCTTTAGCACTGACTTATCAGCAACTGTCCTTTTTGAGCACCGATTTATCAGCAACAGTCCTCTAGCACCGACTTATCAGCAACTGTCCTCTAGCACCGACTTATCAGCAAACTGTCCTCCAGCACCGACTTTATCAGCAACTGTCCTTTAGCACCAATTTATCAGCAACTGTACTCCAGCACCGATTTATCAAAGCAAAGTCATCCAGCACCGATTTATCAGCAACTGTCCTCTAGCACCGATTTATCAGCAACTGTCCTCCAGCACCGATTTCTCAGCAACTGTCCTTTAGCACCAATTTATAAGCAACTGTACTCTAGCACCGATTTATCAGCAAAGTCATCCAGCACCGATTTATCAGCAATTGCCGGGTAGCACCGTTTTATCACCCAATTTGTGGGGCTAGCACCGGGTTTAATCAATAAACTTGTCCTCCAGCACCGTTTTAAATCATCAACAGTCCTCCAGCACAATTTAAAAAAAAACGGGGGCCCCCAGCGACGATTTTTTTAGAAACTTTTCTTTCTAAAACCCAAATTTTTTTTTCCGGGAACTTTTTTCCCTGCACCAATTTTTTTAGAAAACTTTTTCCTCTAAGCAGGGTTTAATCAGCAACAGTACTCCAGCACTGATTCATCAGCAACTGCACTAGCACCGATTTATCAGCAACTGTCGTCTAGCACCGATTAATCATCAACTGTCCTTTAGCACCGATTTATCAGCAAATGTCCTTTAGCATTGACTTATCAGAAACTGTCCTTTAGCACCGACTAATCAGCAACTGTCTTTGTAGCACCGTTTGATCAGTAACAGTCCTCTAGCACCGACTTATCAGCAACTGTCCTTAGCACTGACTTATCAGCAACAGTCCTTTATCACCAATTTATCAGCAACTGTCCTTTAGCACCGACTTATTAGCAACTGTCCTCCAGCACTTATTTATCATCAACTGTCCTGTAGCACCGATTTATCAGCATCAGACCTCCATTCCCGATTTATCAGCAACTGTCCTCTAGCACAGATTTATCATAACTACAAGTAACTGTTCTCCTGTACAGATATTTGCCTAGTAATATCCCTTCATAAATTTACAAATGCTGGTGTAGTCGATTTTTATATCTACATTTACCATAGGTTTTCATTTAAAACTTTATATATGTATTCTGGATAATAGTTTATAATCAGTCACATAGACTCACTGAATACTTCTCAATGAACATAAGTAATTCATAATACTACCCAGGGTTTGTTTTACTATCTAGCATCGAGCATAGTCAAAGGATAGAATCCCACATGGCTAAATGTGCTAACAATTTTGCTTGGCCAGTATACAAAAATGTAAACAAAATTTGCCTTTGTCTGCATTTCATTTGTTTCCAATCAGCCTATTAAGTCAAAAGGTCTCTCATAAAACATGGCATTAAATTACACAGAGAAATGATAAAATATAACAAATCACAAAGATACCTAAACATGACACATTTAATATAACACATGATGTCTACATAAAACAAAAACATAATTTTCATACATTTGATACATTTGCTTCCTCGTTTTTAATGTTGTTTTTTTTCAAGAAATTAATTTCCATAATTTGAATTGTCATATTTCATTTCTTATGATATAAAACCTTTTCAAGGATTTAAAGTTGCACCCAGACAAACAAAAATATTTTAAGAAAATCAAACTTGAGAAAAATGTACTAAGAGAAAGATTTTTAGAAAAGTAAATGTTTCATTTAATATTTACATCTTACGATTTCTGAATGATTTTGCAGTATTTATCACCATATATATAATTATAATTATACTGCTTTACTCATATAGTATGGTTTGGTTGCTGATTTTGTGCACTATGCTCGTTGCGTTGTCGATAGCACAAAAATAACTTAAAATGTATATCGGTTTTTGCCTTTTCCCTCTTGGTTTGCTAGGGAAAAAGCCCCGGGCGGCGGTTTGGG